>NW_017280155.1:1134251-1136385 GCF_001594065.2 Cyphomyrmex costatus
ATAGATTTATTTGGCTCTTTGCCCTTCTTAGTTTTGTATTGTTTTATACATATAGAGCCTTCTCACTAATTATATTATTAAATATTTCCTATAAAAACTTTTATGTAAAAAGAACGTTGCAATATGTCTTTCATAAAATAAAAACAACAATTAAGTAAGTATTATAAATATATTGAAAATATAAAAATTAATATATTAAGAATATATACTGAAAAATGACATTTTGTCAGTCACTCGGAAAAGCAGCATAATGCGAGATCCTGGGTCCTTCAGGGTCAACGGGCGAGCGCACAAGCGAATGTGCGACATTATTTATTATTCTTATTTCCTTTTTGCGATTATTGTATTACTTAATTTTATTCTTTTTCTTGCGATTATTGTATTATTTTTCTTCTTTTCTTCTTGTCGCTATTTAGTTAAGTTTTAGTTAATATTAAGACGATCCTGAGCTTGGATTTTGCCGGTAATTCTCGATCAGGGCCGGTGGCTGCGCTGTATTCTTGTGTTCGGCCGCCTCACCTATCGCTAGAAGAGAGAAGACGTCGCCTCCCACGAGGAAAAATACCGAATTTCTCTTTGGTATTTGTAGAAAATTCATAGTATTCCTTTGCTGTCTTGCACCTCTTTACAGGAATATGTTCGTCGCTGCCGCTAAGTTCTTCCCCTTCTGGTATATAATCTTCATCGCTGCTCATAATTAATGACGATAAACAAATCATACACAACTGAAGATTCCGTAACCTAACCTAATCTCTGTCACATCGGAATAAAAATACGAGGAATCACGCGAGAAGCTGCGAAAGACAATGTAGCAGAAATGACGATAAACAAATGAAAACTGGGCAGTCTGGCGAATTCAAACATCCCCACTCCCTTCCTAATGCGATATTCACGCCACGCAGCATTTGAGATCGCGAAACGAGACCGAGACGAGATCGAGACGAGACCGAGATGATATCAATTGAGATCGAGATCGAGACCGTACTTATTGAGACTTTTCCGAGACGAGATCGAGATCAATCCAAATCTCGTCTCGTCTCGGAAAAGTGAAACACTATTCGCCATATACAACACACTACACCGCACGCAACTAGCGAACTGCCAAGTCGGCAAAGAAGATCGCAGTGCTATCGATCCTACACATATCCAGCGCCAAATTTAATATTTAACAAAATCTGTGGTCTTTTTTACTTAAAACTAAAAAATATAGCTGTAAGCTGGGCCGAGAAAAAATGTCGGATGCTCGACGCGATGTCGGGACTCGAACCGAGGACCTCGTATGTAGTTCGAAACACAAAGCCACCGCCTTGCCGCGGAGCCACACAGCCCGACACGTAGATCTTAATTGATATCTTACAGCTCGGCCAGCCTGAAATGTCATTCGTCCCGAATGATCGTCAAACAGTGATGTTTATGAGAAACTCACGGGGGCACGTAGCCTTATCGGAATCCCGCTGAGTAATTCACTGTCGGTAAAGTTGAGAAGCGCGTGGTAATTTTCACAAGGACACGTAGTCTATTTCCAAATCCTGCTGAGAGTCCACTGTCCGCTCAATAAACTTCAATTTCTGAGGGGAAATTAATTTTTGAAAAGTCAGGTTTTTCTTGCTGAGGAAAGTTGGTTGTATCCCACTTCTGAAGCTGTAAGCTGGGCCGAGAAAAAATGTCGGACGCTCGACGCGATGTCGGGACTCGAACCGAGGACCTCGAATGTAGTTCGAAACACAAAGCCACCGCCTTGCCGCGGAGCCACACAGCCCGACACGTAGATCTTAATTAATATCTTACAATATGATAATACAATAAAACAAAATCAATACATATGATTTATCAATAAATCATATGTATTGATTTTGTTTTATTGTATTATCATATAAATTAAATTAATGTGTTAGATAAAATTGGCTCTACGCCCTATTTGCATTTTTATACATATAGAGCCTTCTTATTAATTTTTATAGTATTTAAAATACAAAATGTAAAATAGATTCTTTTAATCCATTTTAAATATAAAATAGATAAATGGGAATTTTAAATGGTTTTCAAATGCAAAATGGTCTTACTTGGTATACATATTTTTAAGTATTTTATGTTGGAAATTACTTTGCATAATGCTGGAACATCCATTTTTTTT
>NW_017280155.1:1139256-1148440 GCF_001594065.2 Cyphomyrmex costatus
GGGGCGGGAAACGGGGGGGTTCATAATAGTAGTTCTGATTTTAAAGAAGCATAAAAAGCTATGATATACTCGAATTGTACATATTCGAACGAAAAGTAATTATGAATGAAAAATTATAATATAACTATAATTATATAAACAAAGAAGTTTTGTAAGTTATAAGCTATTTATTGGCCGTTATTTTAAAATTTAATATGTATTACTTAAATTATAAATTTTCAAAGCAAAAGTATCAATAATTGTATGATTACAATAAAAGTGTTATCATAATGATTTAATAGTTACATAATTCGACAAGTTCACCACGTTAGTTCATGCAATTTATGAAAAATATGTTTTCGATAAAATTGCAAAAAATATTTTTTAAAAATTATCTTATGATGAGAAAACTGCCACGGCAAAAACATATTAAACAATAGACATGTGAATAATATGTGAAAAAATATAGCATTTATTATTCTCTGTGTTTACATACATTTTAATTGATATTTTATCAAAATTAATAACAATATTGTATAAAGGTCAGACAAATACTTTTTCTCATGTATGTATTGTGAACAATATTCAAAATAATAATAATAATATTATTAATAGCATCAGTAAAGGTCAAACAAATACTTTTTCTCATGTATGTATTGTGAACAATATTCAAAATAATAATAATAATATTATTATTACAATAGTAAATCAATAAATGTATTATTAAATGTATAATGAGTAGAGAAACGTAAGTAGGGGAAAACAAAAAACTAATAATTACTGAATACAATAAGAGCCCACGTTAATATTAACACTGTTGTCTTGTTTTAATTTTTTTCTGGATGGTCCAGCTTCCGAGTCAGCCTCTACCGCATCAAAAATCGTATTGGATATTTCACGTCTGTTGTTTATGGACTCGTCGATGTAACTTTCTGCTACTGTAGCTGAGCTCCAGCCTCCGTGTCGTTTCAAGGTCGTTATATTTGCACCTCTATTAGCTAATACAGTAGTAGAAGATCGTCGGAAACAATGTCCTGTGTAATTACTTGGATTAGGTAATTTCAACCATTTTGCGATAATTTGTGGCATACTTCCAATCTTGTTGATTCCAATTGGCTGATTTATGCATTTGCCCTTCCTAACGCACATGAAAAAATTTTCGCATTTCGTATTTTGCGGTCTCATTTTTATATAATTAATCACGTACTGTAGGTATTTTCCTTCCACGGTGAACGTTCGTGTTTTGTGATTTTTTGTTTCATATAATTTAGCAACGAGAACAGAGTCAACGATGTTGATGTCATTACTTTTCAAATTGTATAATTCCATTCTGCGACAAGCACCTGCCATACCGAAGATAGCGGCGACCTGCATCAATTACAACATAACATTGATTATTTTCTATTATACCATTCATATTTCCATTTTTCAATTAAAATGCGAAATAGTATATTACGATACAAGTGCGTGAAGTAGGGGATTCACGTACGAATATTGTTGTCGCCCGAGCGTAGCGAGGGTGACATAAACATAAATGGTGAATCCCCTATTTTACGTAACTGTTTCGTACTATATTTTTTTTAAGTGGTGCTTCGCGCACTCTTATCATGCTCGAGAAACCGAGCTTCACGCACTCCGTTAAAAAAAAGTTTTTTTTTACGACTGCGAAGGTTGTGACCCAATACGAAGGAATCGGGGGTTGCATTCATATTCGCTTAAAAAACATTTTTTACTACTCAAACATGAGTCGAACACTATATAATTTGGTGCAAGTGTGCATTATATTTTACGCAACAAATAAGTTTATTAAAAGCAACTAACCTTTTCTACTAAATAGACATCATCTGGAGCTTCCTCGATGAATTTATAAATCTGTTCTGGTGTAAGTACGGTTGACTTTTTGGGCTTGTTATTAATGTGGATTTAAAAGGACGCACTCATTTGGGCCTTTTCGTTCTCTCTCGTTTCGCGTATGCGTATAGCCATATATTCTGAGAGAGGGGATCGAAAGAAAGAACGAGTCGAACGAGAAAAGTTTCATCATTACATGACTGGACAAGCCTGATTAAGCCTGATCACTTTGGAATCAAATAAAGAATTGAGTTTGATAAGGTTAAGGGCTCTCGATGAATAATATCAATAAAATAAATTAATATCAATAAATATTAATGATAAAAATCTATCATTTATACCTCTATAATTCCAGTTATGCGAGCATATTGGCCAGCACCACCAGATTGTTTCTTATAAAGATAGTCAAATTCACATGGTTTAGTTAAGTCTCGCGGAAAGAAACTTTTGGCTTTCCAAGTATGACCGGACAAGCCTGATTTCTTTGTAATCAAACAAAGAATTGACTTTGATAAGGTCAAAGGTTTCTCAGTGCCAAGGGTTGCTCTTTCAATTCCTTATTCTTTCTTTCGATCCCCTCTCTCAGAGTATACGGCTATATGCATGCGCGAAACGAGAGAGAACGAAACGGTTGAGTGCGTCCTTTTCTAGATAGAATTACCCCCACTCCTCAAATTTCCGACAATGCGTACTCTAGTACTACTATCTCTATGGCTAAGCGCAAGAAGGTTCGTACGTTTGCGCGGAGTTCGACGGGGAAGGGTGATGGTGGGGATATAATCGCGTAGTGGTGGCAAGAAGGGTATGGTGGGAGTAACTGTATATATAGTTGTATGGTGTTGACCGCTTCACATTTTGCGATCACGCCGACACGAAAGGACCACGGGAGACATGGAATTCTTCAGGAGGTTTATTTCGATGTTCAATTTTTCGAGGCAAAGGAAAATTGATATCATAACAAAATTACCAATCGAAATTTCCAACATGATATTTCGCATGCTGGATGATCTCTCTATACGGCACTCTGCGAGAGTCTCAGCTCGGTGGAGAGGACTTTCTGCCTATGAACGGAGACGCAGAAAACTACGAGATGCGAAGACTAACGTAGAACCTTCTAACAATGTTATTACAAATGGCACTATGACATTTAATGTCAACGAAGATAGTGGTAGTGCTGCTCGAAAGAACCATGGTCGTCCTCCTCGATACATGCGCTCAACTGGCAGTGCTAACGATAACAAGAGGGTCAAACGATCCAAGACAAAGTATAGTCAAAAATACATGCGACTTTGAATACATCACGAGGAATAATATAAATTGCATTTATTCGTGATATAAATAAACATTGTAAGCATCGTATTATGTTAATAGCGTTAGTAGTTAGTGGTATAAATTTAGAGATTTATTTGGACAGTAACTAATAGTTTGCCAGCGTTGTCAAGTATTTTACATTAAAAATTTCTTATTTCAAAATACCCTTATTTTTATGTATCCTTTTAGATTAGAGAATACGTATTATTCAGGTTAAGTTATAATATTAAATATGTAGTATCATAAATTTTTAAACGAAAAGTATATACGTGCTACTTGAATTAATATTACTTTAATAATTTGGAATAAGTATGGAAGAATGTTGGCGATTGGATTTCGTTTTTATTAACTACACAACGAAATTTCGTTTCAACCGTATTCTATATCTACAATTTGCTTAAATTATAAGTAATACATATTTCTTGAAAAACATTGTTGTTACTTTGTTAGTTTGGAAAATAGATGTAGGATTGGTTTGGGAAACAAGTTTATTTCTAACTTCAAAGAGTATAACTCACACAAGGGCTTACAATTAGCGCCTCTTTTTATCTTTCTATAAAAAAGATAATTTTATCATAACAGCGCATGCATTTTGTGTTGTTGACCGTACAGCAATATTAAATACATTTTGCTTTTGATAAGGCTTTATCTTACTTTACTGTATCGAATTTTGTTTTAATTTAACACGCATAATTTTAAATGGACCTTATTCTATTTTATTTCATTTATTTATGTCTTTTCATTTCTTTGTTTTCCTTATTACATGAAATAATAAAAGAATATACATATAATAAGCCATACTCCGTGGGGAGCTAAGCGCAAGAAGGTTCGTACGTTTGCGCGGAGTTCGACGGGGAAGGGTGATGGTGGGGATATAATCGCGTAGTGGTGGCAAGAAGGGTATGGTGGGAGTAACTGTATATATAGTTGTATGGTGTTGACCGCTTCATATTTTGCGATCACGCCGACACGAAAGGACCACGGAGACATGGAATTATTCGGCGAGTTCAAGACGGCAAAGCGGCTAGGTATGCTTACCGAGCGATTGAATATAATTGGTTATTACTTATAGATCCAACCAATCATACTCGATCGCTCGGCAAGCGTACCTAGCCGCTTTGTCGTCTTGAACTCGCCCATTCTTAACACTACCACCGTTCAAGTGTTTACTTATGAACTAACATTAGATTTAATTTATCACATAAATTTATAAAGCGATCTCGCGGCAATGCTTTTGTGAATATATCTGCACGTTGATTTTCTGACGGGATGTATTCAACACGGATTTCTTTCGAGGACAAAATGATAGTGGACGTCAATGTGTTTCGTCCTTTTGTGATACACTGGATTTTTAACAAGTTGAATCGCGCTCTGATTATCAACATACAGAGTCATCTCCTTAGTAGGATATCCGATATCCATTAATAACTTTTTGATCCAGACCGCTTCGCGTGATGCTGTCGAAGCAGCTACATACTCCGCTTCCGTCGTGCTTAGCATCACTAGTCGTTGTCGCTGTGACGACCATGTGATTGCTCCGTTCGCGAGACAGAAAGCATAGCCTGTAGTTGATCTTCGCGTCTCGATATCCCCGGCATAATCCGCGTCAGAAAATCCTATTAAACCTGATTCGCTACCGCCATTTATATATTCGATACCGTACTCAATGGTGCTCTTGAGATATGCGAAAATACGTTTTACCGCTCGCCAATGCTTGGCGTCGTGTTTATTTAAATACTTGCTCACCGAATTTACTGCATATGCTATATCGGATCTCGAAACGGCAGCTAGGAAAACTAATGAACCGACTGCTTCGCGATACGGCACGTTGCTCATTTTCTCAATGTTCTCCTCGGTAGGAGATAGTGCTGTGTGCGGATCAGCCGGCACACTTACTGTTTTAGCGTTTCACATCCCGAATTTTCCAATTATTTTTCGCGTATACGCACTTTGGTGAATCACTAGTGCTTTTCGCTTTCTATCTCGTTCGATTTGTACGCCAACATACACGCTAGAATCTCCGACAGTAATCTCGAATATTTCACTTAAACGCTTAATCATGATTAGTCTTAAGGTCTCTATGTTGCTTGAGGTAATTAGGCCATCATCAACAAACAAAGCAAGGTACACTGTGTCATTCTTAAACTTTCCAGTAAACACACACTTATCTGCTTCGGATTCTTTGAACTTGAATTCGTCCAAGAATTCGATGAATCTCTGATTCCAGCATCTTGGCGCTTGTTTTAGGCCGTAGAGTGATTTTTCCAATTTGCACACTACTTTCTTGGAATCTTCTTTCACGTTGAGTCCTTTTGGCAGTTCCATAAAGATGGTTTCGTCCAACTTTCCATATAAAAATGCTGTTTGTACATCAAATTGGACGACTTCAAGATCCTTCATTGCGATCGTTGCCAAGAGTACTCTCAGCGAGTCATATCTCACCACTGGAGAGAAGGTTTCTTTAAAATCAATTCCTTCTCTTTGCAAGAAACCTCTCGCGCATAGTCTTGCTTTGAATCGATATGTCCTTTCATTTTCGTCGTTTTTCGTTCGAAATACCCACTTTGAGTCAATCACTCTCATGTCCGGTGTTTTCTTCACGAGTGACCAAGTTTTGTTTTTCTAGTGCGCTTTTAGCTCGTTATTGATAGCATGTGCCCACTGCGCGGCTTCGGTGCTTTCTGTTGCCTCTTCGTACAACATTGGTATGAGATATTCGGCAGCATTTGCGTCGTACCTGTACCTTGGAGGTTTCTGTAAACTGGATCGATCTCGAAGTATTCTTGACTCTTCTTGATCTAACTCGTGTTCCTCGTGTTCCTCTGGTTCTTCGGGTTCCTCGGATTCCTCTGATTCATTGGTTTGCTTGTTGGCTTGTTCCTCGCCGTCTCCGTCTTCTTCATTTACAGTGTTGTCGTTTTTGTTTTGAGTTCTTGGTAACGGAAAAATTATTTCATTTTCTTCTTCACTGTTTTCGGAATTTTCCGACGTTGTTCCAAGTCTCTCGTTGAGTGCGGCATCTCGAGCTATACTAATTTTCCTCGATTTTGGATCGAAGAAGCGGTAGTTTGAGGAATTTTCTTTGTATCCCACAAAAATTTTCTTACTTGCTCGAGTATCAAACTTCCGAGTGAATTGTTTCGGTGTGTGCACGTATGCGTCAGATCCAAATATTCGTAGGTGACTCAGATTTGGTGGTTTTTCGACCCATCTTTCATACGGCGTTACTGCACCACTTGTCCACACTGTTCGATTAAAAACGTACACTGCACAATTCACAGCTTCTGCCCACAAATACAGAGGCAGATTTTTCGCAATAAGCATGGTACGCGCACTTTCCACAACTGTCCGATTTTGGCGTTCCGCTTTTCCATTCTGCTCTGGTGTATATGGGGCAGTCGGTTCTCGTTCAATTCCTTGTTTTCCAAGATAATTGTCCATTTCTTGATTATAGAATTCTCGACCATTGTCTGATCGTAACGATTTCATTCTTCGACCGAATTTATTCGCGATCATCTTCTCGAAAATTTTGAATTTTTCATACACTTCGAATTTATTCTTCATAAAGTACACATATCTGTAGCTGGTGGCATCATCCGTGAACAGCAAAAAATATCTGGATCCTCCAATCGAATCAGTCGACATCAGTCCGCACACATCTGCGTGCATTTTTTCACCAGGTTTGGTTTCGATTTTGCATTTGGCTTCCTTTTTGAATGGCAGTCTGTGCGATTTTCCAAACTGACATGATTCGCAGAAAACATTGGCTTTTTCTTTAATTGACACGCCTCTCACGAGTCCTTTTTCTGCCATTTCGCGTATCGCACGCTGTCCTACGTGTTCCAATCGCTCGTGCCACATTGTTAAATTTGTTGAAGCCATGTTTGCTTCATCGATGCTGCCTTGTTTTGTGACCTTGAAGAGCATGCGGTAAATGTCATTACCCTGCTTTACTCCGATTGCCGCTACTTTGTTGTCAAGTGTCATTTCCACATAGTTGTCTTTGAAGAGTACTTCGAAACCTTTATTGGTACACACTCCGACCGAAAACAGATTTTTGCATAGGTTTGGAACATGCAAAACGTTTTCTATTCGCGCGTCCTGCCACACGCCATCAATAAGCTTCTTTATCTGCACTGTACCTTCTCCGGCAATATTACAGATTTCGTTGTCGCCCAGCGATATCTTGCCATCGGTTTTATTTCGCTTATAATCGGTAATCCAATCCCGTCGATAAGTTAGGTGCCTCGATGCTCCGCTGTCGATCAACCACACCTCGCTCTGATTGATTGCCATCACATGGCTTTTCGTCCACAGCACATGATCATTCGCCGAATTCCTGTTTTCGGACTTTCCGATATTCTTCCTTGTTTGCACTACGAATGCACAATCAGACAATTTTTCGTTATCGTCGCGTGGCTTTCGCTTATTTTTGCACTCTCGCGCGAAGTGCCCGTGACCTTGACACTTGTAACATTTTGTGTCTTGCTTGGATTTTCCTTTTCCGACATTCTTGGCCTCTCGCTGTCGTCGATATTTCGCCGTCACGGCCAGCGCTTCCGAAGCGTCGTCGCGCGTCGTATGTCGCGAGTCTTGCGTCTTCTAGAATTAGTCTTTCTTGCAAGTTATCGAGAGTTTGCCTCTCGGGATCGACACTGTCCCATGCGATCTGAGACATCATTCATGACAAATAATGCACTCACTTGGGCTTTCCACCCTTGAAAGTTTGTTCCGTCGAAGGGCTTCACACCTTTCACAGAGATTCCCACGGACATCGCAGATTCGATTTTCTCACTATTTTCCAATAAGAAAAACTCCGATAGTGGCCGATTTTCGACACGTGAGGCGCGTTGCACCGTTCACACAGTTTCCGCAGTTGCCACGTGAACTGGGCCCATAACCTGTTAAATTTTTGTTCCTTTATTTTGAGAACAGGTGCAAGGAAAATTAAACGAGTCGATGTTTTGCCATAAAGAAAAGTGAAAAGAAACGTTATTTATTTGTATCAAACAAAAGAGGAAATAATAGTAGCAAAAGACGCGAACTTGTATTTAGGCGCGGATCGTGTTATTACTTTGGAGCTCGACTCAAGACTGTCGCCCCCACGTTTCCTTACCAGATAGGTTGTCTTGAGTGCTTGTTGTACAGTCAAACAGTTTCGTGGCTGTACATTACAATAAGAAATACGCAGAACTAATTATTCTTAATAAGTAATGCATATTTCTTGAAAAACATTGTTGTTACTTTGTTAGTTTGGAAAATAAATGTAGGATTGGTTTGGGAAACAAGTTTATTTCTAACTTCAAAAAGTATAACTCACACAAGGGCTTACAATTAGCGCCTCTTTTTATCTTTCTATAAAAAAGATAATTTTATCATAACAGCGCATGCATTTTGTGTTGTTGACCGTACAGCAATATTAAATACATTTTGCTTTTGATAAGGCTTTATCTTACTTTACTGTATCGAATTTTGTTTTAATTTAACACGCATAATAATATAATCTAATTTTAAATGGACCTTATTCTTGTAACGATGCCCCCCCAAATGCATCGTTCCCGCGTGGTGCCAACGGGAGTAGGAGCGAGGCGCCTGCTCGTATGTTGGAGTAATTCGCAGGAACAGCAGCTCCCGTTAGAACCGCCAGTCTCGCCGAAAAGTGCCGACCGTCGTCGGGGACCGCCGATCGGAAATCTTCTCCCACGAGAAGCCGATCGGCGGAAAATACCGCGACCGGCCGAAGTATTGCGAGCGAGACTGGCGGTCGAGTATAAGATACCGCGATATCAAGCCGCGCGTGGCATTTTGTCTTCACCGCTTTCCTGATACATCCGATCCGATTACCAGTTCCTAGCTCACGATACCGATCCATCGACTCGCTCGTCCGACGAACCTGAGGGGTAGGGTGTACCTAGAGTCCTAGATATCAGAGAAGCGCAACCGACTTAAGTCAGTATCGCAAAATTACTAAGAAAAGTATTAAAAATGGCGTCGTTTGCAGACGAAATATGAAATCCACCAATCGTCTATTAGTCAGCCATTT
>NW_017280155.1:1148613-1166443 GCF_001594065.2 Cyphomyrmex costatus
TTCCGACGAACCTGAGGGGTGGGGTGTACCCCGCCTCTGCCGGGCGTTCCCGGCCGCCGGACAACCGTAATTAGTTAGTACTCCCATCTTCCTTACCTTCTTTTCCGCATCCCGAAAATCCCGTCTTGGTACTTGACATTCGAAAAGGGGTAGGGCGCTCCCTGCCTCTGTCGGGCGTTCCCGGCCGTCAAGTACCAACTCCGTTTCCTTTCCTAGCATTGCCAAAATCACGTATCGCACCGCGAAACGACGCTTGCTGGCGTATACCCGCGTTCCGCCGCGTTGCAGATCGTCGTCGAGAAAACCCGCGACCGCCGGCATATATCTCGCGCCGTTTAGAGTTAGTTTTCGTTGTAGAGTCCGCGTCCGTTTCTGCGTTCATATATATATATATATTTCTTTTTTTGTTGTCCGCGCTCGTTTGTATATATATATATATATTTTTTCTGTTACCCGCGCTCGTTTATTTTCGTCGCTGTATTATTGTAAGTCGCGTCCGTTAATTATATATTCCTATATGTTATTTGTCTCTTCGATTTTTAATTTCCGTATCATCTAAATTGTCTAAATAAACTATGTTTCTTGTCTAACTATTACTTCCGCATCAGTATTTTCTTTACCGATTTCCGACGCTTCACATAATTTTCCGCCGCCCCGTTCCGACGCGAATACTCCTCCGTCAAACCTTTTTTATACGACACGCATTTTTCCGACGAGCTAGTCCGAGTATAAAAATTAGGTAGTTACATTCTATTTTATTTCATTTATTTATGTCTTTTTATTTTTTTGTTTTCCTTATTACATGAAATAATAAAAGAATATACATATAATAAGCCATACTCCGTGGGGAGCTAAGCGCATAGAGATAGTAGTACTAGAGACCGCATTGTAGGAGTGGGGGTAATCCTATCTAGAAAAGGACGCACTCATTTGGGCCTTTTCGTTCTCTCTCGTTTCGCGTATGCGTATAGCCATATATTCTGAGAGAGGGGATCGAAAGAAAGAACGAGTCGAACGAGAAAAGTTTCATCATTACATGACTGGACAAGCCTGATTAAGCCTGATCACTTTGGAATCAAATAAAGAATTGAGTTTGATAAGGTTAAGGGCTCTCGATGAATAATATCAATAAAATAAATTAATATCAATAAATATTAATGATAAAAATCTATCATTTATACCTCTATAATTCCAGTTATGCGAGCATATTGGCCAGCACCACCAGATTGTTTCTTATAAAGATAGTCAAATTCACATGGTTTAGTTAAGTCTCGCGGAAAGAAACTTTTGGCTTTTCAAGTATGACCGGACAAGCCTGATTTCTTTGTAATCAAACAAAGAATTGACTTTGATAAGGTCAAAGGTTTCTCAGTGCCAAGGGTTGCTCTTTCAATTCCTTATTCTTTCTTTCGATCCCCTCTCTCAGAGTATACGGCTATATGCATGCGCGAAACGAGAGAGAACGAAACGGTTGAGTGCGTCCTTTTCTAGATAGAATTACCCCCACTCCTCAAATTTCCGACAATGCGTACTCTAGTACTACTATCTCTATGGCTAAGCGCAAGAAGGTTCGTACGTTTGCGCGGAGTTCGACGGGGAAGGGTGATGGTGGGGATATAATCGCGTAGTGGTGGCAAGAAGGGTATGGTGGGAGTAACTGTATATATAGTTGTATGGTGTTGACCGCTTCACATTTTGCGATCACGCCGACACGAAAGGACCACGGAGACATGGAATTCTTCAGGAGGATTATTTCGATGTTCAATTTTTCGAGGCAGAAGAAAATTGATATCATAACAAAATTACCTATCGAAATTTCCAACATGATATTTCGCATGCTGGATGATCTCTCTATACGGCACTCTGCGAGAGTCTCAGCTCGGTGGAGAGGACTTTCTGCCTATGAACGGAGACGCAGAAAACTACGAGATGCGAAGACTAACGTAGAACCTTCTAACAATGTTATTACAAATGGCACTATGACATTTAATGTCAACGAAGATAGTGGTAGTGCTGCTCGAAAGAACCATGGTCGTCCTCCTCGATACATGCGCTCAACTGGCAGTGCTAACGATAACAAGAGGGTCAAACGATCCAAGACAAAGTATAGTCAAAAATACATGCGACTTTGAATACATCACGAGGAATAATATAAATTGCATTTATTCGTGATATAAATAAACATTGTAAGCATCGTATTATGTTAATAGCGTTAGTAGTTAGTGGTATAAATTTAGAGATTTATTTGGACAGTAACTAATAGTTTGCCAGCGTTGTCAAGTATTTTACATTAAAAATTTCTTATTTCAAAATACCCTTATTTTTATGTATCCTTTTAGATTAGAGAATACGTATTATTCAGGTTAAGTTATAATATTAAATATGTAGTATCATAAATTTTTAAACGAAAAGTATATACGTGCTACTTGAATTAATATTACTTTAATAATTTGGAATAAGTATGGAAGAATGTTGGCGATTGGATTTCGTTTTTATTAACTACACAACGAAATTTCGTTTCAACCGTATTCTATATCTACAATTTGCTTAAATTATAAGTAATACATATTTCTTGAAAAACATTGTTGTTACTTTGTTAGTTTGGAAAATAGATGTAGGATTGGTTTGGGAAACAAGTTTATTTCTAACTTCAAAGAGTATAACTCACACAAGGGCTTACAATTAGCGCCTCTTTTTATCTTTCTATAAAAAAGATAATTTTATCATAACAGCGCATGCATTTTGTGTTGTTGACCGTACAGCAATATTAAATACATTTTGCTTTTGATAAGGCTTTATCTTACTTTACTGTATCGAATTTTGTTTTAATTTAACACGCATAATTTTAAATGGACCTTATTCTATTTTATTTCATTTATTTATGTCTTTTCATTTCTTTGTTTTCCTTATTACATGAAATAATAAAAGAATATACATATAATAAGCCATACTCCGTGGGGAGCTAAGCGCAAGAAGGTTCGTACGTTTGCGCGGAGTTCGACGGGGAAGGGTGATGGTGGGGATATAATCGCGTAGTGGTGGCAAGAAGGGTATGGTGGGAGTAACTGTATATATAGTTGTATGGTGTTGACCGCTTCATATTTTGCGATCACGCCGACACGAAAGGACCACGGAGACATGGAATTATTCGGCGAGTTCAAGACGGCAAAGCGGCTAGGTATGCTTACCGAGCGATTGAATATAATTGGTTATTACTTATAGATCCACTTTCCACTATGATATTTGCTGTATTGGATGACCAATCCTTACGAAATGCTGCGATGGTTTCAGCACCGTGGAGAGAACTTTCTGCCTATGAACGGAGACGCAGGGAACTACGAGATTCGAAGACTAACCGGGGCAGGGTAAAATGCTTTTCCAATTCCATTTAAAATACTAAATATAAAATAATTTTAAAAAATGTATTTAAAATAAAAAATGTGAATAGATTCTTTTAATCCATTTTCAATATAAAATGGATAAATTGGAATTTTAAATGGTTTTTAAATGTAAAATGGCCTTTCTTGGTATACATATTTTTAAGTATTTTATGTTTGAAATTACTTTGCATAATGCTGGAATATCAATTTTTTTAAATTAAATTCGACATTTATGGATCTGTAATTATTAATATCTATTTTATATTACAGTTTAATTCTCAATTTATTGGTATAATTATAAAAAAATTAAAGAAAATACAACAATAAGAAGAAGGAAGCCAATAACGGTCAAAGCTGGATCACAATGCTTATTATAATTATGTGTAAATTTTGTATACTGGGTATGTAGTCCCCATGGTGTAATAAGTTAGGTGAAGCGTTCTAAAGTTGCGCAGTAGTCAGAAATATCCAACCAATCGCAAGCTAGCGGAAAAGGAAAATATTTTTGGTCGTATCGAAAGATGTATCGAAAGGACATAATAACAAGGACATATATTCGTTTACGAAATGTAAATATGCAAATAAAACAAAAAAATGTTTCAAAGACTCATAAAAAATTGCGAAGAATGACAAATATAATTGTTACATAGATTTTATAATAAAATTTTTATTTCATTTATATCTTTATGTTGTTCATATGATCCTGTTATGTTCTTTGTTCTTTTTTTTCTACATAATTTAAAAATTTATTAAATCAATTTATAAAACTCATTCATATGCGACGTTTTTATTTCGAATTTTCCCAATTTCATCCACTTTCAAATTTCGCTTTTTATGGTTTCAAGGGGGTTCTAAACAAGAGGGTTCTAAAGCGTTTGGTCTGTAAGGTAGTAATTAACGGTAGTAATTTTTCCATCTTTTCAAAAATTGTTGGTAAATTCTCAATTTATTTCGTAGATATTGTCTACTAGATCGTATATAATATGTATAAATTATCTTGCCGAAGCCCTAATTTTGAAAAATCTGTTCAATCAGTTTCTATATACACTTCTCATTATCAATGACTACATTACCAACTGAGCACTTCAATGTACACTTTTATAATACTTCTTGAACTTACTGTTCATCTTTTTCTAATTTTCAGAATTAGAAAAAGATGAAGAGCAAATTGAACCGAGATTAAAAGTTAATCTGCATTGGTGGAAATGAGCATAATGGCCACTGTCACCAAGCTTCGATTAACTAATCGGCTAGTAACTTTGCAGGCTTCCAACTGAAGTTGATGCCGGAGCTGAGCTCACATTAATACTCCGACATCAGTTTCAGTTGGAAGCCTGCAAAGTTACTAGGCCGATTAGTTAATCGAAGCTTTGTGACATTGGCCCTAATAAGAGTCTGGCCACCTTCTCCCCGGTTTGTGATTGGTCCGACATTTATCATCCATTCCCGCAAATTTCTTTAAATTTATAAATTGTAAAAATTAATAAATTCGTAAAAATTAAAGTAGAATCAATTACAATTTTTATTTTTATTATTATTTAACTTATGTTAACATTATTAAATATTTTCTATAAAAACTTTTATGTAAAAAAAACGTTGCAATATGTCTTTCATAAAATAAAAAAGAATAATTGCGTCTTTATCTACAATAACGAGAAACTTCTTCAGTTTCTTTTTCTAGATTTTCCTCAAATCTTCGGAAACGAGGGAAACATGGCTCATTGTACTATTGGATAGTTAAAATTATCAAAATCGGCACTACTTTTCAAAAATATAATGATGTAATACCCGAATGAAGACGAAACACATTTCGAACAGCTATACAAGACTCAAATTATAATGATTCTTCTTCTTTTTCGAATATTAATGGTCCTGATCTTAAAAATGATACGATGCATGAGGCGAGACGAAACAGAAACAGAAACTATGAAGTTTGTAGAGCTACAATCAGCTACAACTTACAGCGCCACTAGAATGAGATAGCATGATTTTTTCTCTCTCGCACAATTTCGACGAATAATGGCGGACTTCACGTGTTCAGACCCTTATTAGAGGGTCACTAGCATCGTGGACACAAGGCTTAAGAGGTGTGTAGAGTGTACAAGGTGTAACTTAAAAGTACTAGAAATCCCTACACTATTTTTCGCGGGCATGTTCAGTGCGCACGATGGGAAAAGTGATGGAGAGCACTAGCACGGTAGCACCCTTTTCCATGATGGCCGAGGTTGCGACGAGGGTTTCGTGAATTTTCTGTTATACATCAGGATTTTGTGTATTAGAATGACCATGATTTCCAAAACTGCAGTCGGCATTGCTGTCGGGATCGCCGGAATCTTCGTTGGCTACTGTTTCTACTTTGACCAGAAGCGCCGCAGTGATCCCGATTTCAAAAAGAAGCTCCGCGAACGTAAGTTCTGATTTTTCGTTTTCCTCCACGCGTGACTTCCTCGTGGTGATGTGCGTTTTTAAGAGAGATCAGTATGTTTCTGATAATTCCTCTTGACAACGTTCATTACATTGATCATATAATTCATTTTACACGTGTGCACATTTACACATTTCCTATTTATACATATATTAAAAATCATTTCATTGTAATATTGTTTATTGCATTAGGATTGTAATTATAAATAAATATAAATTGTGGAAAATTCTAATTTATTTAATAACACTTTAATTTTTATGAATTGGAAAAAATACATCTCTCTATTTATACCTTATCACAGAAATTAGAAAGAATCGACAAATCTTAAGGTCATCTTTATTCCTCTTTTCCTTATATATAACATTCTACCGTACCTGAGAATTTAAAAAATTTATATAGCTCTTATTCTCTGTAACAAAGGTTTTATTTTTATTTTATAGGTAGAAAGGCTAAGAAGCAAGCTCAGAAAGCTTCCTCAAAGATGCCAGATTTGAGGGATCATGAATTGGTGCAAAAGTTCTTTTTGCAAGAGGTAAAATTTGCTGTTACTTTGACTGTATACATATCTAGCTTTAATGTTTAAAAATGTATTTTAAATTTCTTATTTAATGACTCATGCCTTTAGAGTGTAAAGAGATAATACAATCAAAATATCAAATACTTTTAAATTTATATAGATTTAATTAATTTGCATCAATCAGTGGGATATATAACTAGAGTAGCAATATAATTCTTAATTTAAGATACAATTGGGATGATTCTTAATCATAGAGTGTTGTTTAAACGCAGGAAAAATTCTACGTATTTTACATATATATGGTGTAGGGCTGCGTTCGGAAACATCACCCGAGTACCTCCGTGTGTCGTCCTATCCTTGTTGTTCACCCATGTTAAACGAGGATAAGATGATACACTGAGGTATTTGGGTGATGTTTCCGAACGCAGCCTAGATGAGATCAAATCTAGATTCACGAATTGATGGATTGCTAGTTTACAAATTATATATAAACACCAAACCACCCGATTCTTTAAATATATTTAAACATGTAATATATTATATTGTTTAGGTTCAACTTGGGGAGGAATTGCTTGCTTGTGGAGAAATAGATGGTGGAGTTGAACACTTGGCTAATGCAGTAGCAGTCTGTGGACAGCCAGCCCAGTTACTGACAGTTCTCCAGAAGACTCTGCCACCACCAATTTTCCAGATTCTGGTGCAGCGACTACCCGTTGTTGGCCAGGTATAAATTAGTTAAAAAAATATTATTGAAATGAGAGATGATATTCTTTTGTTAAATTTGCTTTCTTACAGAAAATAGTATCGCAAACTCAAATGGCAGAGGAAGATGTTGAATAGAGGAATATAAAGTTTTGTTGACAATACTTAAATAAAATTTGAAATTAACAAAGAGTCTGCTCATCTTTGCACAATGTGGGTGCGAATATAGTTTATATCTAGAAAATCCTACAATTGTACAATTCGTTGTCCCGTATCGAACTTCCATTTTTCTTAGTAAATGTATGTACCAACCGTATATAGAAATTTTATATATAAATATTCATTATTTTATTTTGTTAAACATATATATATTTTAATATCCTTTTATTTAAATAAAATAAATTTAAATTAAACAGCGATTCTAACCATTTTTGGCAGATGTAAGACTTATAATATTCTGATATCAAATCAAAATTTAATTTCTCTTCAATGTTCTAATTGCAATAATATACATGTACGTCCTTGAAAAATATAAACATCTCTAAAATTTACAAATAGTTCTAAACATTTCTGTGAAAAATATATATTCGATACAAAAATTGTATATTGTTAAAACAGTCATAATTTTAATGGATTTATCTATTCAGACATAATTGTCCTATCGCATTTTGTATGTAGTCACTATTTGTATTAATTTTATATTTTGTGAGAAACTAATTTATTCTTAATGATTCACATATCCTATTTTTAATACCAAGAAATTTTGTTTTTGTTGTTTCATATATATATATATATATATATGAGATACACATATATATATATATAACATACAAAAAACTATATATATATATAATTGTTTTGTTATAAAAGTTAACACACACGAGTTACTATACAAGTTAAAGTTTCATCAAAACATGATAAATTTCTAGCATATTACACATAGCCACTGCTTTAATCTGATTCTGAGCAACAGTATGTCATTTGTGTGTTCAGGAATTGACGTTAATGAATTAGTATATTTATTATGTTTTAATTAGCTGTGTTCAATAGAATACGCTATCACTATCACATTTGCGATACTAATAAGCAAATACGTTGCCTTATTTTGGTGTAGTAAATGTGAAAAAGTGACTTGTATAACATCACAATCTATGGATCCAATTGTAATCTTGTACAATTATTGTAATCATCTAAGATATAATGTTGATATCCAATATGTGCACATTATAAAAATAATTAAGAGATTTACCTGCTCAGGTACGTTATTATCATATATTCTGGAAGCATTTATGAAAGTATATACAATTAGAGGATTATTGTAAATCTTATGCTGTGTATCGCTATAAATTTACGTAAAAATATATATGTATTTTGTAGATAAAATCTAATGTCGCGCTATAAATGCTATAAACTCTAGAAATTATTTTGAAAATATAGATGTATATTGTTATATACCCAAAGATATTTAACTTTCTGTCTCTATACATATAATAAACAATTCAAAGATACACAATACATAATACTTTTTCAAAAATTATATATTCTTATATAGAAGATATATGAAATTCTATCAAATAAACATACAATAAAGAAATAAATATAAATAAAAAACATTTACGCGCAACTTTAAGGAATATTTATGTTAAACCTTACATTATATTATATATTACTATTTGAAATTAGATAATCGAAATAAAATATAAAACTTTATTCATTTATAATAGCATTATACATAATTTCTCTTCCATTACATCTTTAATTCTTCCTATATGTAATTATGTCCACATATTACAAGAAATTCTGTTTATATACATATGTTTTACACAAGAACAGCTCTTTATAATCGGGATATATATAAATATATATATATATAAATAATAGACGAAAAAAATCAATTATGTGTGAACAATGACGCAATGCTTTTGCTTAATACCTTAGGCATTTTTTCGTTATCCAACCAAAAGCAACCGCGGCTAAGGCTATCTTTGTCTTCTGATCCCTGAAAACGAAGATAGTCTTAGTCGCGGTTGCTGTTGGTTAGATAACGAAAAAACGTCTCTTGTAATTTGATATATAGTGTAAATAATAACTCAAAATATAGAATAAAAAAATATTTAATTTATTAAAATAAGACCCAAGAGTGTCCACAGAATCAAATTATATATACATATATTCATGAGCTAATTTTCATAAATTGTGCATGTACAAAACTTGATCATTGTAATCTGTTTAATACAAACGAAATTATATACATGACATTAATTGTTACTGATCTATAAGTGGCAGTGTTTTACAAAAATAGACTTATTTCCAACAACAATAGAATTTCTGTATAACAATTTGTTTTGTAAACAATAATTGGGGATTATTTACGTAACCATACATTTGAACATATAACAATAATTTTCGTAATACTTGTGAGTACAATTCATTCAAAACGTAAATACAATATAATTTTTTAGTAATTTGTATTACATATTTTATATGATTACTTCCAATGTTTTTTACTGTTATGATTATAGTTACTTTGTACTTTTCCTGAATCGTTAAGGCTCAACTGTATCAATATGATTTCAATTTTAAGTGAGACTTAAACTGTCTGTCTCTCTTTCAGCTTTAATACGAGATAGAGTTTTAAGTCGCGCTTAAAATCAAGTAATATGCCTAAATAGAATAAATAAAATGTGTACGACATATTCAAAAGCAGAGAGAATAGTAATAGTACAAAAATTAATACGATTTGTACTCCAATTGTTTTCAATCTTGAGCATGTACCAATAGAAATGTATAACGAATATTTACAGTTATAAGACTTGAAAAGATCGGGAAATTATTAATAATTGTCATTTTACATTAATACACATCCTCTATGTGCACATTTCTATCCAGAAATGATATACAGATCATCATATTTGATACAATTATTTTGAATCTAAAATTTCACTTCTAGCTTGTGACATTACATCAAGAGCATTTTTCTTTATAAGACTATTGGCCAAATCTTTACCAAGGAGTTCTGCACCAAGAAGACTTATACTGCTTATTTTATAACTGGGAATAACGCTGCAATAAAGTCGCGGTTCCTGATATGGGCATTTCCTATTACAAGAGAAAAAAAAGGTTAATCAAATTAAATATAAAATAAATAAAATATGCAATGTGCGCTCAAAGATATACATTGATAGCACAGCATCGATATCAGTATGTGCAATCTTATTTAAAAATATTCTAATAATAAATCATATTTAACTCACCGAGGAGGCTCACCATCGTCATCGGGTAAATATAATTTGCTTTTCGAAGTATCTGTAATCAAAGTTTGACCATCCAGAGACCATACAGCACCGGTAATCGTTAACTCATTCTTCTTCAAAGATGAAGATACCGCAACTGGTGCGGAACATCCACCACCAAGAGTTTTTAGAAATGAACGCTCGCACACGCATGTCAATGTGGTTTCCAAATCAAACAATGGTTCCAAAATTGAACGTATTTTCCAATCTGACTCTCGACATTCAACACCCAATGCACCCTGACCGATAGCATAAAGAGTTTCCTCGGGTTCTAAAATCTAAAAGAATACATATGTTGATTCAAATCAGTTTTACAGAATATGAAAGTGAAATATAAGATAAAGAATCGTACCTGACTTATTCTGTCATCCCAGCCCATCCGTTTTAAACCAGCAGCAGCTAATATAATCGCGGCGTAGGGGCCATCTTCATTGTCTAGTTTTTTAAATCTCGTATTCAAGTTACCGCGAATGTTTTCTATCTTTAAGTGCGGCATGTTCCGAGATAACTGAGCGGATCTACGTAAGGAGCTAGTACCTATTACACTACCTTTTGGCAATGTGGTTAATGTTTTGTCTTTGAATTTCTTTGACATGACTACTGCGTCGCGTGGATCCTCGCGTCTACAAAAATATATTATTTATTGACGTTATTAACAAATATTAATATTACTTTTATAGTCTAATTTATTTAAAATATAAATGCCAGATATTTTTTCATAAAGACTTGACTTTTTGCAAATAAACAATTTTTTTTATGTAATACCATACATTTAATTTAAGAACTACTTTGACATTACTTACATGTTAATAATATATAATTATTATTTTAATACCAAAAACAGTAAACATAATTTAACAGCTAGTTGGAATTGATACAAATGGATTCAAAATGTTTTTTTTATAAGAACACTAGCGTATGTGTCTGCATTTAAATTTAAAATGTGCTCTCCCTATCGGGGCATTGATATGTAAATTAGCAAAGTCAGCTCTTGCTGACGAGAAGCAACTTTAAATGAATGTAATATCACACTTAATTTAAGAAAACGCAGCTCGAATTTTTTATCGTTTAATATTATAGCAAATGAAACATACTTTAATATTGCACCTAAAGCCATCCCTGCCGGTAGTGTTGTTGGCAAATCTTTCAATGAATGTACAACAAAATCAACGCTACCATTTTCCAAAGCTAGTTCCAACTCCTCGGTAAACAGGGACTTCTCCCCGATCTTTGGTAAAGACTTATCCAAAATCTTATCTCCTTTAGTATTCATCGTTACTACAATTTTATTTCAATTTGAAAATAAAGTTACTAACTTTATAAAAAAAATAAATAAAGTTATTAACTTTATAAAAAAAAATAAATAAAGTTACTAACTTTATAAAAATTTATTTAATACAATTCGATATGTTTTTTTGTTGACAAAATATATGTAATAAATTAATAATAAACAACATTTTTCATTATATGCCAGTCATCGAATATATTAGAAGAAAAAGCTGTATTTCAAATATTATGTAATCTGATATATAGTCAAAGGGAAAAAATTGCGAAATTATCACGTGTGATACTGAGAAATTATGAAATCTGTGATATTGAACTTTTAAATTCAAAACAAATTCATTGAAGTTGCACGAAGAATAACTGATATAATAAGGAATAGTGCTATTGTATTATAATCTGCTTACCTATTTCAAATTCTTTTTTTGGATGAATTTCTTTCAGACATTGTATTACATGTTTAGTTTGTATCAAGGCCAACTAAAAAATTAAAAAAAATACATTATTTATCTTCAAAGTAAGAAAACATGATTTTTTTTTGCAATTTATGTAGTAAAATATAATTTAAAAAAATTTTATTAAATATATTTTATAATAAATTAATTAAGTATTAATTTTTATAAAATTAAGTATTAAATTTTATAAAATTAATTAAATATTAATTAAGTATAAAATGCAATTTAAAAAATATTTATGTAATAAAATACAATTTAAAAAATATATAATTGCATGTACAATACGTAAAATTGTATAACAAAATAGTTAATTTTTTAAATTAGAATTTTTTAATTAAAATATAAAAAACCACTTTGCGATTCTAATACTCTTTTTTATATAAGTTTAAATATAGACGTCATTGATATACTAAAAAAATTTTAAAAACAACTGAGTAATCTTACGCGGAGGTATAAGCAGTTTAGACACGCAGCAACGATTACATAAAATTAATAAGTAATCGTCGTGGATGAGAAAAGACATGTAATTAAAATCGTTAATAAGAGAACAGAAATCAATCTTTGCATAATAATTTTTATATAATATACATACTGAAAAATGCTGTCGTACTAATAAGCAAAAAAATTGCGAAGAAGTTCGAGAATGCGACTTGCAGTTTAAGAAAAAAATTTTTTTATAAAATCGAATAACCGGATATGTATAAGAAAACGAAAGCTTACACTCACCTCACTTTTCCGAGATCCAACTCGAATTACATCACATTTTTTATCATCATTCATTGTTACGTTTTGAACACCAGATATAGTCGAGCGTCGAACTTTGGAATGTACTAGGTGATATTATAGATACAAGCATCAAGTGTTAGATGGAATAACGATGGAAGAATCCCTTCTACGTTCCCGATGTAGAGGACGACTGACGGATTGAGAGATAATCTAATTGGGTCGAGGAACGTGGATAAGTACTTTCACTGCAAACTAGCAACCGCGCTTAACCTTATGATTTCTTACGCTTCTGCGAATGAGACGTGCAAGGAAAAAAAATGAAATTATGGAGTTAATGTGCGCGCTAAATTCTTTCACAGTCACTGACACTGCAGCAGAATGTGAAATTGATTAAGAAAGTTTTGGAAGACCGACAATGACAAAACTTAAACTACTGCCATGATGAACGCAATGCAACTGATGAACTGACGACTTGACCATGGTATAATAAGAAAGGTATAGCAAGGCGCATTGAGGCGCATGCAGGGGAAGTGGGAAAATTGATTGACCAACCACAACGCTGTAAGTTTTTGAGGCGCCAATTCAAATGTCTGTATGTACTCAGGTAGATGGAAACAAATAAATCTTATTACAAATAGCCTTGAATTATTTAATTATTTAGTTAATATGTCAAAACTGAAGAAATATATATATATATATATATGTAAGTGGATGTGTGTATGTGCATAGAGTATACGCTATTTCGTTTCAACAAAATTACTGGATACTCTCCAACTATCCTTTTACTGCAGAGATAAGTTATCTTGATAAAAAAGTTATTGGTACGCGTTAGAAGAAATAAAATACTTAGAGAAACATGAAAAATAACGTTTTTCACATTCTGAAATAAATGTAATTTCTATATATACATATATATTCAAAAGTATATATCATTAATTACATTATTAAAATACAAAATCTCTTATAATTATGTATGTATGTACATATGAATAAAAATGCATAATATTTGAGGTTAGAATACAGGTCTTTGATATGTACATTTATTACATATATAAGTATGCGTATTTTTGAATATAACAAATTGATAAAATGGTAAACTTAACTTATTGATGATTTACTTTTCACGTCACTTCTGCAATTTTTCGCTATTTACTATTTTACTCGATCTTTAATCGCTTCTTATCACCGATGATATGTACATATAAATGCCATACATGATGTAAGGTTCTCGGTGCATTTGAATCGCCACTCAAAAAACTTACTGTATTGTGATTGACCGCAGCTGCGCGTCCTCCTAGTTGCTATACCTCTCTTATTATACCATGGACTTGACGACGACGAGTGACGACTGACGACCTCGTTGCAGCTAGAGTCCTAGATATCAGAGAAGCGCAACCGGTGTGCCGCATTCTGATTAGCTGAGTGTCAGCCAATCATGACATTCATTCAGTGGTATTAAAAATGGCTGACTAATAGACGATTGGTGGATTTCATATTTCGTCTGCAAACGACGCCATTTTTATTACTTTTTTTAGTAATTTTGCGATACTGACTCAAGCCGGTTGCGCTTCTCTGATATCTAGGACTCTAGTTGCAGCCATGGTCGAAGTAACAAGCAGTGTTGCCACATTCTGGCGAAGCAGTCTCCCTATTGGGACATGAAAATCTCCCTAGTTTTCCCTAGTTTTCCATTTAATTCATAAAATTACTGTTTTTTCCAAATTTTCCACTAATTTCCCATATCATATTTCTCTTAAATTCACAAAATTTTTGAGTAATTATATAGAATACGGGCCTCACCTACGATTTTGATCTAATTAGGCTTATTCGACGCGTTTTCACTCAAAATGAAAGAATCTGGAAGAAATTTGTGTCGCTCGACCTCGTGAACCGAGATATTAAGCGTTAAAGTTCGAGATTTTAGAGGTTAAGATATCTGTCACTGCTTTAAAAATAACAAATTACTGCTTTAGAAACACAAAAACACTGCTTTAAAAATACAAATTCACTGCTTTAAAAAACAATTCAATTTAAAACAATAGTGGTGCTTTCCCCCGCAGGGGGAGCAGAACCCACTGCATCCACGCATACACTTTTAACGTAGAAGTAATATGCGTGGATACAGTACGTTACGCTCCCTCAGTCCCTCTATGATTGTACTGTTGCTGTAAAAACAACAATTCGCTGCTTTAAAAACAATAGTGGAACCTCCCCGCAGGAGGGGCGGAACTTACTGCATCCACGCATGTTATATCTACGTTGTAAAAGTGTTGCGTAGATACAGTAGATTTCGACCACAGACTTCTATATATACTACTAGACTGCTAACTCCCTTAATACAAGCTTGTATAAAGTGGACCCTAAAATTTATAATGATCCTGCGCATGCGTCACGAACTACACTGAAGGAATGTAACATGGCTATGTCCTGCGCTGATTGCGATATTGCGAGCATATAGATAGTAGTACTAGAGTACGCATTGTCGGAAATTTGAAGAGTGGGGGTAATTCTATCTAGAAAAGGACGCACTCATTTGGAATAGAGACCCTCTAATCAGAGTCGCGAAATAACGTCAATAAGGTTAGGTCGGCGATACCATTTTTCAGCAAAAACCGGAAGTAACGATTAAATATAATACTACTGCACGTACGAGCACCATCGCAGTTGCAATGAAAAGATTATGATTGTAATACATTAACACCTAATACATGTGGATCTAAATACAGTTATCAGAAAGAAATTACATTATTATATTTTTTATACTAATACTGTGTATTTCATAAAATTATATTTTCTAAAATGACTGGTTGTTCTGCGCCAGACTGCAACAATTCTGCAAAAAAGAGACTTTTATAATTATATTATGAAAGTCTTTCCTCGTAATCCTGAAAAAGAGCAAAATGGGCAGCGAATGTAGGTCAACTTAAATTTAACGCCATGACTATTTCCGGTTTTTGCTGAAAAATGTCAGCACCATTAAAATTGGAAACGTTATTTCGCGACTCTGATTAGAGGGTCTCTAATTTGGAACCGTTTCGTTCCCTCTCGTTTCGCGCATGCGTATAGCCGTATACTCTGAGAGAGGGGATCGAAAGAAAGAATAAGGAATTGAAAGAGCAACCCTTGGCACTGGGAAACCTTTAATCTTATCAAAGTCAATTCTTTGTTTGATTACAAAGAGATCAGGCTTGTCCGGTCATGCTTGGAAAGCCAAAAGTTTCTTTCCGCGAGACTTATTAACTAAACCATGCGAATTTGACTATCTTTATAAGAAACAATCTGGTGGTGCTGGCCAATATGCTCGCATAACTGGAATTATAGAGGTATAAATGATAGATTTTTATCATTAATATTTATTGATATTATTCATCAAGAGCCCTTAACCTTAACGCTTAACTCCCCACGGAGTATGGCTTATTATATGTATATTCTTTTATTATTTCATGTAACAAGAAAAACAAAAAAATAAAAAGACATAAATAAATGAAATAAAATAGAATAAGGTCCATTTAAAATTAGATTATATTATTATGCGTGTTAAATTAAAACAAAATTCGATACAGTAAAGTAAGATGAAGCCTTATCAAAAGCAAAATGTATTTAATATTGCTGTACGGTCAACAACACAAAATGCATGCGCTATTATGATAAAATTATCTTTTTTATAGAAAGATAAAAAGAGGCGCTAATTGTAAGCCCTTGTGTGAGTTATACTCTTTGAAGTTAGAAATAAACTTGTTTCCCAAACCAATCCTACATCTATTTTCCAAACTAACAAAGTAACAACAATGTTTTTCAAGAAATATGTATTACTTATAATTTAAGCAAATTGTAGATATAGAATACGGTTGAAACGAAATTTCGTTGTGTAGTTAATAAAAACGAAATCCAATCGCCAACATTCTTCCATACTTATTCCAAATTATTAAAGTAATATTAATTCAAGTAGCACGTATATACTTTTCGTTTAAAAATTTATGATACTACATATTTAATATTATAACTTAACCTGAATAATACGTATTCTCTAATCTAAAAGGATACATAAAAATAAGGGTATTTTGAAATAAGAAATTTTTAATGTAAAATACTTGACAACGCTGGCAAACTATTAGTTACTGTCCAAATAAATCTCTAAATTTATACCACTAACTACTAACGCTATTAACATAATACGATGCTTACAATGTTTATTTATATAACAAATAAATGCAATTTATATTATGCCTCGTGATGTATTCAAAGTCGCATGTATTTTTGACTATACTTTGTCTTGGATCGTTTGACCCTCTTGTTATCGTTAGCACTGCCAGTTGAGCGCATGTATCGAGGAGGACGACCATGGTTCTTTCGAGCAGCACTACCACTATCTTCGTTGACATTAAATGTCATAGTGCCATTTGTAATAACATTGTTAGAAGGTTCTACGTTAGTCTTCGCATCTCGTAGTTTTCTGCGTCTCCGTTCATAGGCAGAAAGTCCTCTCCACCGAGCTGAGACTCTCGCAGAGTGCCGTATAGAGAGATCATCCAGCATGCGAAATATCATGTTGGAAATTTCGATTGGTAATTTTGTTATGATATCAATTTTCCTTTGCCTCGAAAAATTGAACATCGAAATAAACCTCCTGAAGAATTCCATGTCTCCCGTGGTCCTTTCGTGTCGGCGTGATCGCAAAATGTGAAGCGGTCAACACCATACAACTATATATACAGTTACTCCCACCATACCCTTCTTGCCACCACTACGCGATTATATCCCCACCATCACCCTTCCCCGTCGAACTCCGCGCAAACGTACGAACCTTCTTGCGCTTAGCCATAGAGATAGTAGTACTAGAGTACGCATTGTCGGAAATTTGAGGAGTGGGGGTAATTCTATCTAGAAAAGGACGCACTCAACCGTTTCGTTCTCTCTCGTTTCGCGCATGCGTATAGCCGTATACTCTGAGAGAGGGGATCGAAAGAAAGAATAAGGAATTGAAAGAGCAACCCTTGGCACTGGGAAACCTTTGACCTTATCAAAGTCAATTCTTTGTTTGATTACAAAGA
>NW_017280155.1:1167967-1168870 GCF_001594065.2 Cyphomyrmex costatus
AATATTTTTTATTTTATTGGCTTCCAAGAGTTTTTTTAATATTATTTACCTTCTTTTTGTCATATGACTAACATCTGTTATTTGTTTCATTGATTGTAGTACATTCATTGTCTTTACTCCTGGTTTTTTTCTCTTTTTCCTGATTCATTTTTTTCACACACGTTAGAAAAAATATCGTTCGACACATGTGGAAAACAGTTTATTGCGCGAATGGGAGGATTGTAATACAACAAATTGTTAAAAACAACATTAATCACTAACATTTATTTTCCGAGCAATCTTTATAAAACTGATTTTCCTTAATTTCAATAAAAAATGTCCACATCCGCTTCGTAGAAATGACAAACTTTACACACATATATACGATTCAGAGACAAGTGTGAATTTACCACAAATTCACTACGTTTTTTCGTTTACGAAACGAAAAATGTTTTTCGTTTATATAGACAGTTTCATGAGAAAATTCACAACAAACTTATGTAATTTAGTTAAAACAGCTAAATATTGTTTCTACTTACGAAATGTTATTACTTTATTTTGAACAAACTTTATTTTAATCTTGTCGATTTCAATAAAACAAATATGTGAGGTTAGATTATGCCCACCAGTCAATGTGCATGTCAAAGATGTTCAAATTTTTTGGCTCCCGCGGTCCGTTGATTACTATCTGATTTCTATCTGATTTCTATCTAAGGTTGACAGATTTCCGAATGATTACTTCTGATTTATAAGATTACTAACAGATTTTTTTTAACGTTAAAACAAGGAAATCCACGATTTCTCAAGTGAGAAGCCCCTCGTAATGTACAGCCACGAAACTGTTAGAGGTGACTGTACAATAAGCACTCAAGACAACCTATCTGGTAAGGAAACGTGGGGGCGACAGTCTTGAGTCGAGCTCCA
>NW_017280156.1:0-41383 GCF_001594065.2 Cyphomyrmex costatus
TACTTAATTTTAAATCATTTTGAGCCTTTACATATTACTTATAGTATTTACTTTTAAAAAGTATAGTATTTACCTTTTTTTATTGTTAATTTTTATCATATTAAAAAATCCTAATATTACAATGTCAAGGATATAATAGTTTTTAAATTAGTAAAATAATTAAAGAAAAATGTTCTTATAAGTTAAAAGTATTTTTAAACTTGTATTACATAAATACTTTAAATAATATTACATATAATAACATAAAGGTACTTAATATTATTAAAGTTTTATATCGTTTTGAGCCTTTACATATTATTTAATTATGATTTATACAATTCCAATAAATTGTGTCACACTGTGTCGATTCATATAGGCATTATTTATTATTACTTAATTTTAAATCATTTTGAGCCTTTACATATTACTTATAGTATTTACTTTTAAAAAGTACAGTATTTACCTTTTTTTATTGTAAATTTTTATGATATTAAAAAATCCTAATATTACAATGTCAAGGTTATAATAGTTTTTAAATTAGTAAAATAATTAAAGAAAAATGTTCTTATAAGTTAAAAGTATTTTTAAACTTGTATTACATAAATACTTTAAATAATATTACATAAGCAACATTGTATTAATTTTAATTTATAATTTATTTATGAATAAGTAAATTCTTAATTTTTATTATTTCTTTGTTATTAAATAAATAATTTTAAATGTTTTAACTTTTTAATAAAAATATATATTTATTTATTTTAAAAAATAATTATTTATTAATTTATTTGATTATTTTATTTTTGTGCATATATTGTTTATTATTTATTATTCCTTATCCTTACTTTCACTCTGTGAAATGTATAATGAAAACAAGATATAATGGTATAATATCTCAAAAATGTTCAACACATCTTATGTTTATTGAAAAACGTATTCAAAAAGCATCCTAAAATCTTTAATAACATCCTCTGAAAAAATAATATAAAAGGATAATATATGAGAAGTGGATTAGGCCTAATGGGGAAACCACTATAAAAAAAACGCATCATACTATCTACCGCAAGGTGATGTGGAAATGATAGTGTTTTCATACTGTCATTTTCTTGATATAGAAAAGATAAAAGAAAATTATTTTTTAATATATGATTTTACGTTACAAGCTACTCACATGATCATTTATTTTTAATATAAGTGATTACTCATTTTGACTACTTATGTATATATTTTTTTTAATAATGTCAAATGCTGATAGCGCGTGCGTAGCGCGCGCCTGTATTGTTCTAGTTTATAAAGAAAAGAGGACCGCCGATAAAATCGGCGGGGGTGGTGTGGAGGGCCTCTCTAACTCGTTTGTACTAATTACTAATAACTATATATTTAGTATGAACGGGTTCAGTTAACATAAAGAAAACAACCTCCTAATTCCATTTTTATACAGACACGTATTATAAAACAAAATTCGTGAAATTAATTTGTTTGAATATTTGATTTCAAGTTTCTTAAAAGTCAGCAATTTTCATTTCTCTGTTAAAAGATATACAAAATTCAAAATTTTATTTACATTAATAAATTTTGTATTAGTATTTTTCTGATTTCTCATATACATATATACGTTTCTTTTCAAGAATAGATGATCTGAGAATCACTCTGTTCTGCAACCATTGAAAAGCCTTGTCGACCGATAAAATATCGGCCTAGTGGGTGCAGTGTTCAACAGAGAATGCCGCTTTGCAATTATTATAAAATTCGTGTTTTGTGTGCACCAGTTCGTATTTTTTCCTTTTTTCTCTAGAAGAATAGAAAAGGTAAAATGATGAACTGGTGCAAAAGTTCAACCAAAAAGAACTGATTCTGACTTGGTCTCAGTCACATCGATTGGTTGTCTGCTTTGTTTGGCTAACGGATTGACAATCATGGACTTAGGGAAGATACAAACCAAAAAATCATGGACATAGGGAAGAATCGAACCAAAAAATTGTGGACATTGCCGACACGATCGTGGACATTGGCTACATAGTTCAATGTCCACGTTTTGTGGACATAAAGGCGCTTCAAAATAAAGTAACAGTTAAATCCCGGGCATGGCCGCTCTCAAGTTTCGTTGAACCACCCGACCGGTGCGGACGCGTTTCGGTTCGGGTGTTCGTTTTTTGTATATTTTTGAGAAAGTGTTGCCGACTTTGACCGTGCCTCGAATTTCCTTACTGATGTGTGTCCGCGTTTGGCTCGGCTCGTTCGTCCGTCCGGACGCGCGTTAAAGTGGCGTGACGACGTTGCAATCGCAGGCGCCCTGTGTTCGTTCGGGCTTCGCCATTTTTCGCGGGCATTGCATCATTCTTCGTTTACATATTACGACTTTGTTTCGTTTACACATTACGACTTTTGTTACTGGCCTTGACGATTGCCGTTGGAGCGGCTACATGGCCAATAAGAATACAAAGAAGAAGAAGAAGACCGCTCTCAGGTTTCTCTCTGTGCATAGTCTGATTTCGGCTCGACGTGTCCAACTTGAAATTGCCAACTTCGAATATGCCGATTGATTTTCGGGATGATTAGAGAGACAGGAGTGCTCTTGGGACTTTGAAAATTCCCTATCCGATTAGCCAATCAGCACGTTTGAAAAATCTTGGCATCCTGCATCGCTCATATGTACATCTGCGCGTACAATTGATCAGTATTGAGCATACATGGCGCGTTTGAAAAATATCGGACAACGTATTTGGCATCATAGAAATCAAAGAAATATAATATATTGTATAATTAATAAATTTGTACAGGCCAAAGTTATGAGCGATTTTAATTCGATAAGATGTTGATCTAATAAATTCATAACCTGTTAGTATTGGTTAATTTGTACATTTATTTCTAAACGAAATGGTCAAATGTGCTTATTTTTTATCGCGTAAAACGTCATTAGTACTTTGCCAGCCCAGATGTTCAAGATTAAACATGATACGGAAGTTTGTGGATGACAGACCAGCTATTATTCTAGGAATCGAAACGAGCTGCGACGATACAGGATGCGGAATCGTAGATACCACAGGAAAGATATTAGGCGAGGCGATAAATTCGCAACATCTTACTCATTTAAAGTAATCACGTACTATCTATGAAGTCAATGTAAATTCAATACACAACTACTTGAAAAATTTTGTAACTAGATTTATCAAATTCATATAATATATCCTTAGTATTTATTTTATTATCTAATGTACATGAATTCACTTGTATGTTGTAAGATAACATTAAATTACTACTTAAAAACAAATCTACAATAAAAATTGTTAAAAATTTTTCTAGTAAATTGTAATTGTGTCCTCATTTATAGACACGGTGGCATAATACCTGCAATTGCCGGTAAAATGCATAGACAACATATTACTACAGTTTGTGAAGATGCACTAAGATCGGCAAATTTAAGATTAAGAAATATAGATGCTATTGCAACTACTACAAAACCGGGTCTTCCGTTATCGCTTGCTGTTGGAAATGAGTTTGGCAAATATCTCTGTAGGATTGGTAACAAACCATATATACCGATACATCATATGGAAGCTCATGCATTAACTGTACGAATAGAGCAGAAAGTATGTCAGAACTAATTACATGTATAAAACGCAAATATGACGTCAAACATAAAGAAATTCATATATATATATCTTATAGGTAGACTTTCCTTATCTTGTTTTACTTGTATCAGGTGGCCATAGTTTATTAGCAATTGTTGAAAATGTTGATAAATTTTATACACTGGGTACTACATTAGATAATGCGCCTGGTGAAATTTTGGACAAGGTATATCTTCAAGTTTTTGTTTATCGTATTTGTTTAATTATAAATTATTTGGTTTAAAATTTTGTTTTCAAAAATTATCAACAAAATTTTATGAAAGAACTCGTAACATAAAAAATAAAAACTATGAAATATATAACGATAGATTTGTTTTAAACTTTGCAGATTGCTCGTAGGCTTAAACTTGCAAATATGCCAGAATTCTCACATATGAACGGTGGTCAGGCGATAGAAAATGCAGCAAGTAAAGCGTCAAATCCAACTAAATTCTTTTTTGAGCCTGTCTTGACAAAAAAAAGAGATTGTCAATTTAGTTTTGCAGGTATATCGAACAAAATTTTTAAATATCTCAATACAGAAACTTTTGATATTGACGACGTGTATAATTTTTGCGCTGCCGTACAATTGTCTTTCGCAAAACACATATGTCTCAGAACGCAAAGAGCAATGGAATTTATTAACAATATGAATTTGATATCGCAAGAGAAGCGAACTTTGGTATGTTCTAAGATTATGTTCATTAATTTTCGACTTTGCTTTGTTTTACATATTTGTTTAAATATAGGTAGTATCTGGCGGAGTGGCTTGCAACAATTTCTTAGCAAAGACTTTAGAAATTGTTTGCTTAGAAAGAGGCTTTAAATTCGTTAGAACTCCACCTCGTTTATGCAATGATAATGGTGTAATGATAGCATGGAACGGAGCAGAAAAGTGGATGACAAACATAAACGTTCTCCGAGATAGAGAAGAAATCGAAATGGTATCCATCGAGAAAAACGCGTCGTTCGGAGAAAGTTGGATTGAAAGAGTACAAGAAGCAAACATAAAATGTAAATTAGTGAAATTAAATAGACTTTAAACAAACACAAATTTTTATGCAGTCATTTTGTACTCCTACGATAAAATTTTATTTTTAAAAGTTTAAATCTGCATATTTTTCGATCATTATATATATATAAAATATTAACAATGGCATTAGCATTATTTACAAAATATTTATTTTTCTATAAATTTATACAACAGTTGGTGTGTGTTCTTCAAATTGTCGATTTATCCTCTCCATTAACTGGGATTCCAAGTTACTATATTCAAAAGCATGTTTCTTCTCTTCGTACTTATCTAATATATTTCGTAGCTTGCCTTTGACCGTTTTTATCATATTTTTGTCTTTTGAAATTAAGGATATCGGTAAAATACTATCAAAACATATCACCTGTTCAGGTTGTATTTCCTCTGGACATGTAGATACATAGTCTGATAAGTTTCGTAGTGTTGGTTTAATTTCTTTGAGAATATTATCAGCATTATCAGTGTCCATTTTATTAATTAGAAGCACTGCTGGCATTTTTAATAAGTCTGGTTTGTAGAGTTCAATCTCCTTGTTTAATAAGACTACAGTTTCCAAGCAGGATCTATGTCCATGCTGGGATGATAATTGAAATCCTTGTATATCTACAATGAACATAAGTAGCTTTGTTCTTTCGATATGTTTTAAAAACTTGTGACCCATTCCAATATTCATGTGTGCTCCCTCAATCAGACCTGGTAAGTCTGCAACTGTAATTTGTCTCAAATCTTCATAATTGATGATTCCTAATCTGGGCCTTATAGTAGTAACTATAAAAGAAAAAGCATGACTGTAGAATCGAAATCAATGAGCAATTAATAAAATATGTAAGAAGTCTTACAGGGATAATCAGCGATTTTAGGCTTGGCATTTGAAACTGCTGCCAAAAATGTACTTTTACCAGCATTAGGAAAGCCAACTAATCCAATATCGGCAATTAGTTTCAAATCTAAGTTTATCATTTGAGATTCTCCCTTCAATCCACAGTAACCTGTGTCTTTGGAACCTCCTGAACCACCTTTGGCTACTAATAATTTTGAATCCTCGTTGTTTAAGTCTCCTATAAAATTTTAACAAAAGAAAGTAACGATAATTGCACAACTTTGAACAAAAAGTTTTAAAAATTATACCTACCTAACAATACTCCATTCTGGTTATATACTAAAATACCACGTGGAACTGAAATAATCTTATCTTGACCAGGTGAACCTATAATTCCTCTTGCTGAACTGTCACTTCCACAATCTGCGACGACTCGTTTGGTCTTTAAAGTCTGAGCAACACTCTCTAATGTTAGTTTGTCTTTTGCAACTAAATATATATTACCCCCTGCACCTCCCATCCCTCCATAACGAGATAATCCGCTACCTCCTGTACCTCCCCTAACATGAAGACGCAGCGTGTCAATGAATCTGGAACGTAGATATTTTCTCGGTGGCTATGATTAAACAAAAAGATTCCTATATTAGTTAATGCATATAATTATAACCTTGTAATATTTAATTCAATAAGATCTACTCACCTTTTTCACGGAAGCTAAAACTACTTGTGTCCAAAATACCATTGTATAGGAGTTATATTCTATTTTACTATGTTACTTGTGTTTATTACAGCGAATATACCAAACGCGCTATTTTATTTACTGAGTTTGTCGATCGATCGATACATGAATTGAAAGGTTGGCAAAATTGTTTCCAGATGGCGTCTTAATCTTCATCTCTAGCGCGCGCTAGCTAGAAGCTACAAATCCTTAAAGTTTAAAAATAATTGATAAGACATTACATTATTGTTGCAAAATATTTTATATGTCATGCGAGAAACTAAGAGATATTTCTTTGAACATTTAGATGGCGATTAAGTTAGAATTTATAAAGTGTGCGACACGACAATGAAAACGAGGTATGTATACTTTGTATAGCTTGTACAACATATCATATATTTGTTATTTTGCGATGCCAATATCGTATATCATTCCGAAAACATCTGTTTGTTTATTTAAGTCTGCGTGTAAATAGTGTATCGTTGCTCGATATACAGGGTGTTCCAATTTTTCCGAGTAGTCATAAATAATTAATTTTTTAACCTTAAATTTTTCTATCTATTTTTTACTATAATAAATGTACCTTTTGTAATTTTTGAAAATATAATAGAACATATCTATAATAATACAAAATGCTATAAAAATATAAAATGTAATATCCTTCTTTATCTCTATTCGTATGTCTATACTAAATTAATAAAAATTCCAAGAATTTTTCCCATTTCTAGGAATTGTAATTCCGAGAATTTGGAATTTAACATCGCGATTTTTTAATAGTTATTATTAAGTCCTTCATAATATTTTAAAGACATTTCAATAAATCATCTTCGAAAAATCTTGTAATCACGCGTGTTATGTGAGTATAACGTACAGATATATAGCTCTATAACTTATTATTTAGTTTCCTACTTCGAAATAAACTGCGTAATGCTGAAATAGACGCGACGGAAGTCTATTACTTGTCGCGGCATAAATATTTCATTGACGCAAACATGATATATAATATTTTTATTTAGACAAGTATAGAACATAAAACACTTTATAAATATTTTAAACACATTACAGTATTGAAAAAAGTAATTGCAAATATAAGAATAAAATTATGAATCAGTAGGTATAAAAAAAGAGATAATTATTCAAGTAGGTGTATATCATATTAAGTCCAATTCGCGATCTTGATCAAATTACAATCGCAATAAAGTAATAAAAGTTGCATGAAAATAATAAATGAAATAAAAGATCTCTCTTTAACATTAACAAATTAATTAACAACAATTTTATTTATATAAATGTGCATACTTTGTCCAACTATGCTTCGTTATAAGAGCTTTTCTGATCCTTTATTTTTTCCTTTAGATTTTCTTTTAAAAACGACTTGCACGAGAGACAAATAATATATATGCGACTTGAGGGAAGTGAATCGCAGTTTGCAAACAGTTTTCCATGAGCTAAACGAAGTCGTGATGCATATTTTAAGGTCAAGTGGAATCAATTATGAGGAGCGTGGTCGATCAATCGAGTGGAGAGACGAGACGAGGGCCGGAGATCTTCTCTCTTCTCGATGAAACGCGGGGATTCGTCGAACAGCGGAGGCGCGTACGCGAAGCGAAGCGTTAAAATTAAATCTAGCCAGAGGCCGACGTCTACGTCGTCTACGACGGTGAGTCCTCTCGAGCTCAGTCTCAAGAGCATCCCCCGGCTGCACGGATGCATTCCGGTCGCCGGTCAAATTAGCATCCCCCGCCGCGATTTTCTCTCTTTTTCCGTAAACCATCCTCTCTTTGTGCGACGCGCACCCGAAAATCTCCACCGAAAGTTCGAAATCGCGCGAACTCAAAACTCTCGACCACTCTCACCTAAGAATTTTCTCGAGGTAATCCTTTGTCGTTCAAGATTCGCGTTTGCAAGTTTAGAATAACTATAGGATTTTTCGTCCCTTTATTCATTACACACAGCGCGTCAATTTTATCGTAGAACTTTTCTCGTTATTTATATATATAATAAACTATTATATTTTCTGCGAAGACTATGACATTTCGTGTTGATGTCGTCTTCAGCGTGCATACTTAGAAAGGTCAATTAAAGTCTGAGATAATGCAGATTTTTGATTTTTGCAATACACCAATTAGAATTAAGAATGTCATGTAGGATTAGTGGGAGACTTCGTGAAATTTAAATGTCAATATCATATATATCGTTCGCTGTTCGATCGCAGTCTTTCGAAAGGGGAACGCTGGAAGACACATACCTACTGTATATTTTTCAATGTTTTGATTAGATTGGAATTTGCGTAATTTAAGTATGCGTTATCGATTCCGTTTATACACATCGGATTTATTTTACAAGAGAAAATCTCATATTTGAAAAAATAATAAAAATGCACATGCTGTATTCTTCAAGCTCTGCGCGTACAAAAATAATGATATAAATGCTTGGAATTGAAGTCTACAGCCTAAATCAAATGTAGAATTGATTTGGCGAAGTAATCGTCAGATTTTTCATCGTCTGATTGTTCCTGAATGGTAGTAGGATTAGAAGAGCAGGCATGTGTGAGAGGAGTATGTCATCGGGTTACTAGCCTTGATCATTGGCCAAATACTTGACAGGGAGTAGCGTTGTCACGTTACTTGTGCTAATTTTACGTACACCACATACGACGCAGAAAATTAGGAAAATTGACAATAACGGCAATTATGCAAATTCGAAAAACACACACGCATCTGCGAAAGAAGCGCGCCAGTCAATTTCATTACTTCATTATTATTTTTTGCTTTACATCAATTTTTTTAATTGATCTATCTAGCCCTGAATATTTTAGTTTATTGTAGTTTTGAGGATTGAGAATCTTTTCAATTCTTTGAATTATTATATTTTCGTTCGTTCATCTCTCTAATAGAATCTCTTACTCCTAAATGAAAAAGACAAACTGAACTTTGCGATTTAAAATTCGCGTTTCCGATAGAATGATGGAACGAGAGGATGAGGACTTTGGCGAGGGCTACATCGCGGAGTCGCACCCGCTGAGACCGACGCATCTCACTGTACCACTCGGAGGACGCGCTGATTCGCGTGCACCCAGCATCAGCAGCAGCGTCAGCGATCTCGATGTTCCAATATACACCAGAGAGACTACCATACCTCTCTCCGCGAGGAAGGTAAAGCTGTCATCGCGATGCTTGTTGCTTCGAACAAAATTAAATATACCTAAAATTAAATTTGTTTGATCTCGAGATTGAACACTCATTAAAAATCGAAATCCAATCAAAACAAAGTGATTTACGGCAACAGTACAAGTACCACGAATTCTTTTTCTTATAGAAATGCTTTAATCATTTTCAAAGCGGTCGACGTAAGAATTGCGTAAGCAAAGGTGGGAACTAATATATCAGTTAATTGGAGGGTCTCAAAAATACATGGCTTGCTCTTTATATCGAAAGATGTCGCAGCAATGGTTGCGCTGACTTGCGCTGTCAGTCGTGACGATACTAACGATCGCCATTTAAAATATGAACGTGATGGGCTCGTCGCGGAGCTGGTCGGAGGCGTCGAAGCGCGCCAGACGATGACGTTTTATAGCTAGCGGCCGAGGTGTGTCTTCGCACCACCGCGAAGATGAGCATCTATGAAACGAAACATGCGCCAGCGGGAAAATACCCTATATTTAGAGCGATGTCGAAATCTCGCGGTTTATTCGAAGCCAGGTGGGCGGACACGCGCTCACGCACGGCATGTCTCGCAGACTTTGTAGATACGGTGGAAGATACCCCGTTAATCTTCGATTTAATTCTGTTTACGAGATGGCGTCTCGTGTCCGCGCAAAATCCACGTGCGACACGTTGCGTACGAATTAATAGATAAGCGTTACGCTCGCTTTATCGATTCATTGAATCGGCCCCGTTGCAACTATATATTTGAAATCAATAGGTTCTTTGTGGTCACAATACGATACTGTTGCGCTTGAAATGAAATTCCTGCAACAATATTGCAGCAACATGCAACATTCCTGCAATAGTAGTATAGTAGTAGTAATTGTAGTAACATTGCAATTGTTACGGTAATATCCTTGCAGATATCAATACTGGCGAATTTATTATTGAAAGACGATAATTAATTACTTATTTGGAGTACTGAAAGTACAACAATAGTTTAATATCTAAAGTAGGTAATTATAATTATTGTCTTTCAGTATTGGAGCCAGTATTAGATTCCTGTAAGGATATTGCAATATCCTATACGTATACGAAAGTATACAAAAAATTTAGCTATAAAAGTAAAGCAAGATTATGTACTCATAACTCTGTCTCGTTTTGCTCATTAAACATCCGGCCGATTTATTACATTTTATATATAAATCATTAAAGAAATATTTTTTTCTTATATAATCTTATATAATTTGTATAATACATTCTCCTTAAGAATCGATCGAAGGAAGCATCAATTAATGATATGATGAATAGCGAACAAATATCGACATGAAAAAAATATTACTGAAAAGGGATGATGAGGATCGATTTCTGGCTCCTCGTCACCAAAAAAACGTTTCTAGAATGTTAACAATTATTTTAATGAACAAAACACTGTGCTCGCGTATAGTAGACTTAGAAATTTTCTTAGAATACAGACCAACGTGTAGAGATGATTACCACGTCAGATTATTGGCAAGAATTCCACGCGTATCTCGCCGTAAAGCCTTCCTAGCTCATCTATTTTCCTCAAGTGACGTCACGCGGAAAATATTAAACCATCTAAAATACGTTTAATACTCTTTTTCTTTACTTTTATCGGATTATCTTATTTTTTCACTCCTGTTTCTTCTCCCTCTTTTCTCTTTTACATCTTTTTCCTTGCGGACAACATTGATTACGCCACTGGATGCAATGAGACACGCGACGACGTTCGTCCGTGAGTGATGCAATAATAAACACGTTGTGCGCCTGTACGCGCATTTGATCCGAGTTAATGATATTCTAGGCAATCGATTAATTTGCCCTCGGTGCGTATTAAACGCGGCTGATGAAACGAGACATACGTAAAAGAAAATTGAAATATAACGAAAGATACTTCAGGTTGTTCGCGTTGCTCGCACTTTTTGCATAATTCAACATCTTTGCCCTCTCTCTTTTCAGTGCCCAAATATGCGATATATCTACCTCATTTTAAGTTAAAAATTTTTAAGGATTTTAAGCAACAGATCTATTGAGGCTTCGTTTCGGTAAGGTTACCGTCGCCGTCCGTTTCTTCGCTCTGGCTGTCGTTTAATCTGACAGAAATAGTCTCGTATCCATGCACGCGATAATCGCGCAGTAATCCGCGCGTGCCGCGGATCGCGTTCGGTGTCTCAACAGGTGATCGATGCTTTTTTTGACAGCGTATGATGACGCAAGCGACGTGGCGACGAGCGCTTATCGATCGAAGCCAGAGATTGCCATTGTCTGTCGAAAGGCAAGCGGGACTTGAAAATTAAAATCTTTTGAAGGACCTATAGCCACTCTTTTCTATTACAATTATATCTTATGCTAAAAAAATATATGTATTAAATTATTAAAGTGAATATTTGAATAGTATTAACTTAATATTTACTTGTTGCAAATATTTACTTTAAAAAATGATTATTAAATCAAATTAATAGTTCTCGTATAAAAAATAAATACTTTATATTTATTAAATATTCGGTTAGTATTATTTTCAAGAAAATATTCTTTTAATTTAGCACATTTTTTTTAGTAAAACACATAAATGCGATCACGTCGATTTTTTTTATTAATTTAGCGTTAAAAAACATGGAGGGACCAAAATGCGCCCTTTTTAATTTAATGTTATCACGGAGAAACGCTTAGTCGACTCTCTATTGGTCGATGCGGTGGGTGTGTGCGGAGGCACGTAATCGCTTCTGTTTCTCCTTCCAAGAAGAAACTACGTCTCTCCTTATCTGACGAAAGCCGCGGTGAAAATGACGACGTTAGTCTCGCAACTGCGCGGGATATTTGCTTGTCGTAAAAATAGAAAATTACAACGCGAGCGAAATGTCTCTCGGGGAAACGATGTTATAATAATTCGCTATCGACTGCTCGACGATGTATTATATATGCTAAGTACCCTTGCCTGAGGCATTTTTTTTCTAAATTCTGCATTTGTGAAACAAACATATGATTTTTAGGGAAAAAGAGAAGAATAGAATATAGAAAAAGTGCAACTGAATTGATCTTGATTCGTATTATGGAGTTGTTCAGAATGAATTTCGACCGGAATTATTTTATTTTTCTTAGAAAACACAATAAAAATCTAGATAATTATAATTGAACAATTCCGCGATTGGAATTTCGAATCCTAAATACCTATTGCAAATGATTCCATAATGTCCTAATTAGATTCGGCAGATTAAATAACAGATAATAATCCTATTAAAATTTAAACGCGCTTCTTTACATTTTTTATACGAATAATATTAAATGTTTATTTTTATTTGTTTTTTTTTACTTATCTATATTACTATTATTATCTGTTATGTTGTAAGGACAATTATAGAAATTGAATCTTTAAGACTACTTTACATAAGTGCCTAATTCTGTTTGAAAATTACTTAGAACAACTCTCTGCGATAACGAGCGATGTGTAAATATTGTTACAATACAAATGTTTCAAAATTAAACAAGCGCAATGAGAGATGAAGGATTTTAAGAATTTCAACTATCTTGATAATTAAGTTTCTTTTAAGCTTATTGAATCGTCTGATAAATCATGTTGTATGCGCTTGTCGGGTTTCGTGTACACAATCATCAAGATTTTGATTACACATTAATGTAATTTATTACACATTGTAATATCACTCGATCGCATCAATTACAATCTTTTCCACTCGTTATCGTTCATCCAATGACAGATTGAGCACGATAAGGAAATAATTCGATACAGCTGCATCGAGTATCGAGATCTCCACGGAACTGTAAATATAATAAGCTGCCAGCTGCATCTAATCGAAATCAGAAAGAAAGTAAGAGAAAAAAAAATTGTTACTTGCAAAATATTATATTTTTTTTTATAGAAATCCCTTTAAATATGTCTTTACAGTTCAAGCTTGTTCTTTAGGACGATTCCTGAACGACAGGATATATCGCGGTCGATTAATTTCCTTGCAATGAGGAATCACGCGTCACCAGTTGGCCGAAGGGAGTGCGTATACATAATTTTTTCCTTCAAGCGTCGCGCCAGCCGCATCCGGAATGATTAGATGAATGCTCGGTTACGTTTTCGTGCGATCGCGTCGGGCAATGGGCCAGTATTTGGCGACAGTTTTACAGACGTCACCGGCTGCCGGCGAGACGCGGATTTTTTCCACACGAGTTGAGAGAAAGCCCACGCATATGCGTGTACGCGTTCATCTTGCATTCCCTCCTTTCCTTTTTTTCTAACGCCTTCTCGTGTTGCAATAATTTCGTAATTAAACGTGATGAGTTTATTGAGCCTTATTACAATCTACATTATAATCTACATTTAAACGTGATGACTTTAACTATGTGATGTCGTCAAGTAATATCGTACAAAAGGCGACTTATTATTTTACGTCACGTTTATTTACGTTATCGAGTTGTAAAAACACAAATAGTACCTATATACATCATACTGTAAAGTAATAAAACTCTTATCATTCTAGAGGCGTGGCAACAGAAGGGGATTGACGTTCGTATCGCTTCCTTATTAGTGAATCAATAAGTCGCTTACATAACTCAACTGTTCGATGACCGTCCGTGTTTAACGTCAATAAAGATCATTTTCTAGTCTCGATCATGTATGTACTTTTAGTATGTATGTATGTATTGGAAGTACAAATATCCGTTTGCAATAATGAAAAAAGAATATTTGTATTTCGGATTACCAAATATACTTTCTAGATCCTTATTCTTTATTACATAATACTCGAAGTAACTCTGACTTAAGAAAAAAAAATTCCATCAAAATGTACAGAATTGCTACATTATGAAAAATTGGGAAAATCGGAAAAGTTAAAGAAAAATATAAGAGTCTGGAATTTTGAGTTTTGTTCAATTTCCTTAAAATACTTTTATTCCAAATTATTATTATCATTTTTTAAATAATGTACCTAACATTTATAATAAAATATTAATTTTCTTAGTTAGTATTGCAAATTATATTATGGCATGCATTAATCATTATTAAAAGAAATGTAATTATTTCTTAATGTCGAGTTTATTTTTTATTTCAATTTCCATGTAGTTTGATACGAAACTTTATTCACTTTAATTGTAATTAATTTTGTTATTATTTACATATTTTATTAAATATATTTTTTATTTAAAATTGTAAAATTAAAAATAATAAAATAGGGTTATGAGCCGACCAAGGTCTTAATGCCAATAAATTAAACACTAAAACAAGTTTATTAATACATTAACATATGTTTCAATCCACATCGGGTCATTTTCAATGTTTATAAATTAAAGGTCTTGGTGGCAAGTGTGGCTTCAAGCTCAGCGGTCGATTCTTGATCTAAAGATCCGCGAGTTCGATTCAATCTCCGTGCCCTATTTTCGTTTGAAGATAATCACTCCATCTGGTTGTAAATACAAGCTTATATTTTATAACGATCATATTTATGTAGATGATTAATTTGTAAACATTGAAAATGAACTAATACATTTTTTTAATTGTTTAATTTATTGACATTAAGACCTTGCTCGGCTCATAACGTTATTAAATTATTATTAATTTTTTAAATTATTTAAGCCTAGTTTACGTTTTGTTGTAAAATTAAAATTAAAATGGTCAAAACATTTTTAATAAAATAATTATAATTTATATATTATATATTTGATATTAGGGTCATGGAAACTTTTCCACTACCATCTGAAAAATCTGAAGTTAGGAAATTTTAAAATACATTTTCTGTGGCAGCCCTAAAGTATCAGATTCTTTGACTATAAAGTGAAGTCAATTTTTAACATTTAGGAAAAAAAAAGAAAAAAAACAGATGTAACAAATGTTTCTCTCATCAACCAGAACTACTGACTTTTTAAAAAAATCCCTCGTTCACTTTTTCGAGATGTTCAGCAATCCTGCTGATGTTCATGACGTCATCATTCCCTACAATCGATCTCCAAATCCGTGTGCGCAATGAATGATGCAATTGCGATTCAACTCACGCGGGAATCTCCCCCTTTACGTGGGTGGCTTATGAGGGGGTGAAAAACATTAGCGCGCTTGCGCCGTTTGATCGGCCGATGGGGTCGCGCTGGCTGCACCAACCCTCGTTCGTAGGGGGTATTCAGTCACACGAGGATCGGATCGAACCCTCAGAGTAGACGAGTCCGCGCTTCCTGTCTCTCACCTGCATCGTCTGCGAGGTGAGTTTGCGAACATTTCCTCACAAGATTCCGCACTTCATTCCTCCGCTGATCATCGAGAAAAACGCAAACGTATCGCGAATTTTATTGTTTTGACGCGTGTATTATTTGTGACAATTTCAACATCTTCTTGAGTTCATCGAATTGCGTCGCTCCCACAATGTCCGGTCAGCACGAACATTAAGGACAGATGCTTGATTCTATCAGATATTGAAATCTTTGCATCGCACAATTCCACCAAGTCGAATACTTGATGACCGAGGTATGAAAAGTATAATTCCCCAAATTCATTTGTGTTGCTGACCATTAAACATATTAAGAGTTTAATTCTCCAATTTTCATTTGAACTCCTTAAAATTGTACTGGTTTCAGTCTCGAAGATTTGACTTGTAGCGAATTAAATCACTTCTATTACAGTGGTACTACATATAAGCTGCTACATATAAAATTAACAAAGCAAAAAATGTAGAAACACATATTCTTTTATTGTCAAAGTTCATTATACAATATATTATATATATGCAACTATATTTAGATACTTTATATAAAGCAGTCTCTTTATAATATCGGAAATTCAATATGATGCGAATAACTGAAATCATATTAATGTTTACTCGTGTTCCACATTGTTATTTTGTTGTTTGACATCGTAATATCACGTCGTAGCATTCATGACGAACAGGGTAGAAGGTATATTCGTTGACTTTTTTATGTTTGACCTTTTGTTATCGGTCAAGCCGGATTTTCCTGTGACGTTGGTTAGACCCAAACGTGACTATATAGTATATAACACAATCCAATTTTTTAAACAGAGATCACGATAAGGTTTAATAGCAAGCGGAAGATACTGAACATATACAATTCGTTTCCGTATGAGATATTTCGTAACATTTTATTGTAGTTGCGTGACACTATTATGTCACATCGTGCTGCACGCGGTATGCGTGACACATTTTGCCAATGTTATAATGGACCTTTCAGTCTGGAAGTATATAGTTAATTATCTCGCCACTAAGTAAATATAATCTACGTTACGCATAATTTGCGAAGCATAAATTATATTTAAAAGCAATAACATAAATGAAATTACCTTCAAGCGAACGTGATAGTATCACGTAATTATGTCATGACAAAATTGGAACTTTTTGTATAAATTTAATTTTGCTGTATAATTGAATTGTTTAATTAAGACGAGATATTAATTTGAATAAAAAAAATGGATTAATCAATTGAATAAAAAATTCTAGAATTATGAAATTTTTCAAGAGAAGAGAGACCATCTTAATTATGAATTTAATTAGTATTTATACTAAATTGTAGACAAATATAAAGTGCATGTGCATTTTTTCATTTTGTTTGATTGTATCGTAAATAAATTTTGACCATAACTATGTCAAAAGAAGCAAATATATAAATTTTAAAAAATATATATATAAAAATTGAAAATTTTTCTTTTATCAATATTATGATTAATTGTCGATTATTTAGTATTTGTTTTATAGTAATTCTATTATTATTACTTTCATAATACTTTATTATTATTATTTGTACAGTACCTCTTTATTATTTTTCTTCTCTAAAAATCTGTTACCAGCCATTTTGTAGTTTAGACATGTCAATTATCAGTGCTTGGTAAACGCTTCGCCTAACTATTGGATTTGTATAAAATGGTTTGAAGAAGAAATATGTCAAAATAGTAGAATAATAAAGGAACGATTGCATCATCCTGTCCCGTTAATAAAGTGACAGATGAGATGCCCGAATGGAATTTCCCGTTATAAATTTTTTTACCTTTAATATCTATATAATATATTATTAATATGTGTACCTTAATAATTTCAATGGAGAACATAAGGAAAAGCATTTTTATGGAAATCGATATTTATTATACTTTTAATCAATTTTTTAATAATATCCAATTCTTATATCTCATCAAACTGTGTGTTAACGTGAAACTATTTTTTATTAAAATTCTTTGTAAAGCAAAATACAGCAGAATTGGATTTTTTTAATATAAAACAAGTTTGTCATTGGAATATTCGTGCATAATGCATTTTGTCACGATGTAATTCAGAACATTTATGATATATATGCACATATAATAGTATTTTAATAAATTTTATTACAAATGTACATGTTATCAATTTTTAAATGTGTTAATCGTGAAAAATGTTTCAGAATTTTCTCGCTACGTTGAAATGAATTTTTTTACGATCTTCGTCATATATCTATAAATCACATTACGTTTGTATTTATCATCCTTAGAGGTGAGCTTTTTGTTGGATATTGCATCATGTGCGCAGTGATGCAGACAGTCGCCCGCTCTTAATCGATCGATATCGCATTTTGTAAGACATTCCAACGAGTTAGTGAGAGTTCTAAAAGTACTTTTATCGCTGTAAAACGGTTTTTTCCCACTTTCAAGCGATATTGGCTACGCTAGATTTTTCGGGTCTCATATATTTGCACAGAGAGATATCACACATACGTATATTCAAGATTACGTTTTAAAATTTCACTGACTAACCAACCGTTTGTTTTCTCTCAAGCTGCTATACGATGGGCGTGGAAAAAGAAAAGGTATCGTATACATATATATCTACGCGCTATTCTTACGCTGAAGGTATAACCAGAAATTAAATATAAATCGCACAAATTTTATGTAATTAATTTAATGGATAAAATCACGTTTTGCTATCATAGTTTTTGTTATATTATTTTATTTAGTGTATAGCATAAAATATAATGATGGAATTTTTTCATGTTCATTTTATTTTTTATTTCTAATTTATTTCTTCTATTTTTTATTTTATTCTTTGTATAGAGAAGTATAGATAGTCAGAATTTGCAAAAATGATTTACGTTACTATTTTAAGATGTTAATTGATTAACGTTTTTATTAAGAGGATTGAAATTTAATTATTTCTACTTTTTTTAAATAGCCACTATTGTTTAGCTATATATTCTCGTACGTTTTCCACCTATACGTCCATCACAAAGTGTAATTAAACATTTTACTCTAGTCAAACGATGACATTCAGGAACAGGCGACGACGCCAACGGCTCTAGCTCCAACACCGAAGGTAGATCTTTTTCCTATGTATATTAATTCTCGAGTATAATTGTTTATATGCGTGATGAAGCTATAATAGTAAGCAAATAATGAGAAAATGTGATATTTTGAAATTCCAAAATATATTTAAAAAATACTATACCTTTATTTGTCGTACCGTTTTATATAGATACTTTTTCATTATGTTACCAAATCAGTTCAATTATCAAAGTTAAATTAACAAAGTTATAATTAATTCTTTTTTTATTATTAATTAAGTGAAACAAATATCTGTATCAACTTATGATGATTATATATTTCTTCGATGCAAAGTATATTTAGGCAAGTATACCCGAGGATTAAATAGATTAACGAAATGCTACTAACATAATTCTTCATCGTTAAAAGTTACAGAACTATTTTAACGAGTATTTATTATATCCACTTATTAACTTTCTGATAACGTTTTGACATTTGCTTACGAAATTTCTTATGAAATCAATCTTAACTTTTTTCCTCGTATTTTTCCTTTTGCATGCAGACCCCTGCGACTGATAAGGATTGGGTAAGTACCAACTATTACCACACGTTCATCGTTGATGCTCCTCGAGAAAGTGAATTGCGATCGAGTATACGAAGAAAAATGTATTCGCGTACAGTGACGAATCATATTATTGATGTCTCGCCAAAGTCATTGACTCGTAAATTATCGCGATGTCTCGTCCCGTGTCCTTATATTAGCAGAATACAGTTAGATGTGTGTAATCTAAGACATGTCTCACGTATATATGCGTATAATATATACTATAATCGACAGAGAGACAATTAAATTAAAATATTTAATTTTATTTTGCTCTAAATTGAAATTATGAGAATAATTATAATATTAATGTAATCGCCATATATTCACGGTTACCAAGTTGTGTCACGATAAGCGTGACACAAAGTCCACAGAGATAACGTTCTATCATGGCAATATGTTGAAATTTTGGTGATTAAGAAATTTGATTGGTGAAAAGGGGAACATATAGGGGTATCATTCAGACATCGACCTTTCGCTATAATTTGCCGACGATAAAATATTTAAAAAGCATTAAAATTCTTGGTACGAAGAAAGTAATACCGAAAATTTCAAAGAGTGGATTGCAATTTAATATCAACGTATGAATCAATATTAAACATTTTCTTTTGTTTTAACGTTAATTATTTAACGCGATAATTAATTCATATTGACAAGTTTGCAACAGTTTAATAGTAAATAAACATTATTGGATAAGTAGTGACTAAAATTTTTCGTCAGATGGGTTTTACTTTGATATATTATAGAAATTAAGTTCGTGACTATACAATGAAATATTTAGTTTTAAACTTAAATATATGAATGACAAATTTTTGCGCTGGACGTTTGATTCAACAAAAAGAGCCGTTAGACTTGGAGGCTTTACTTTATTTCTTAACGATTTCTATTGGCACAGAAATGGAGGCATATACAAATTAGATCTCGTCAGCTTCGGCCGACATGTTAGGACAATTAGTAACAATTGCTTCTAATAGTGAGTAATATCTGCCTGTTTAAGTCTAAGATCTATTCGTATCGATATCTACATAGTAACTTTTAATCACATTAACTATTGTAAAATAAGACAAAGATGAGACCAGCTTTATTTTTGTTTTCAAAGCAATCTCTTTTTTCGAAATTTTACTCTTCTCTCTTCTTGATATAAATCAGAATTTACTCGATATATTATTTAAAACATTTTTCTACAAAATCATTTTATAATACAGTAATATATTTGTGTAACGTGCGCACACTGCACACACACGTGACATGCTGTATTTATTTTATATTGAATTATGACTTACAATAAAGTGATTATAGTGTTTGACTTTAATTCAGCAAACATTTGTGACGATGCATTCGTGTACATTGACAAAATCCCGTATATTCTGCACTGCTAGTTCTTGAGCCAGTTCGATTAGTTTTTCAAACATCTTTTTCAAAGCTATCCGAAAATGTACAATTTGTATACATTAATGAAGTTTGATACATTTGAAGATGCGTGGAAGCAACATTTCATTAAAAAATGGTATTTATTCATACAATAATAATATTTATTTTTAATATTTCGTATAACATTGATACGCACACAAGTGTGTCAGAGCCGAAACGAATCTCGAAGTTAGCTATATGAGTTCGCCGGGACATATGCGTGAAGTCGTAGAAGTGGTCCGTTTCAATGCGGCTTAATTGCAAAATTGACACATACTAACATGACCTGACTGGTCGTCATTAACGGACCGCGTCCGGTATGTACTCTTCGGTATGGATCGTCAGAAGCGAGCTCATGAGAAACGCAAAGAGAATCGCATCAAAGTGCAAAGACTAATAGATATTCAAAGTGCCACGTGTATTTCCAATTTTTTCTTCTGAGACGACGAAGTGCGCGTAACTTGTTTTTTATTATAATACTTACAGTATCGTAGAATCGTAAACGTATAATGTGAGCTAAGAATATTCAATGGGAGATAGATCATCTTTCTCAGAAGACTCTGTGGGAATGCTCTACGAGCAGATCAATGTTTTAAGAATACCTGGAACGCATTCCACGTAGGCGATAGTGATCTGAAAGTATTCTGGAAAGGAAGTAGTTTGAAAACATTTTTAAGAATAAAAATAAGTAATGAAAAGGCTCAACATGTATAAAACAATATAAATAAGAAAAAGGGCAAAGAGCCAAATTTCAATTTTTCACCATTTTTAAGAATAATCGCGAGAGAAAGAAACTCCGATTTCTTAATTAATTTTATAAATAATGTCTTTTTTCCATTGTATTCTATATTTTAAGAATACTCTTTCTCATATTGTCTTCGTATCCTTTATATTTTATAATAAATCTCACATATGAGCGATATTGAGCTTAGTTTAAAAATTTCGTGCAACATGACACAATATTGTTGCAATCTGCGCTTCTGCTAATAATTTTATGCGCCTCTCTCATCATGCAATATTTCGATTCTCCTGTATCATATTCCAGTTTTTTTTTTTTTTTTTGTAATACAAGTACAACTGAGATCACTTCGTATTGAATATCTCGAATCAACCGCACAGTTAGATCGCAATGCAGGAAACTATATTGCGCATCATAAAATTATTTATCTACTAATTCTTAGATGTCCTCTTAAACTTAAAAAAAAATAATAATATTGAAGACAAGTCAACTATTATTAATTTCAAAATTACGAATAGTTTTACTGGAAACTCTCGTTCTCGTCGTAGTTTTCTCAGGTCGAGCTATTATCGAGTGCCGCGTCTATCTTTTGCGCCTCAAACTGCTCGGTGATCCGCTGCTATTTCTTTCGTTTTTTTTTTTAGTGGGGCGTCCCCCCTTCGTCGCAGCAGGGGTGCGTGGGATGGTGAAAGGTTAACGCAACCGGAATCCAGTCCTGAACCGCCCAATCGCGCTGTCGTTGTACCGGTCCAGGAGGAAGGGGGGCACACGAAGGGAGCGTGCGGGGTCTTTTGAAAATCGGCTTCGGTTATACCATCACACGAATATCGGTGCCAGTTGCGCGCGTTCGTGATTGTGGTACGGAGGTCTCGTTCGCCGGAGTCGTCACATTTCGAGATTTTTTCCCGCTCGAGCAAATTTTTGGACTCTCCTCACAGGCGATATTTTCAAGGAGCAGTTAAATCGTGAGAAAGAGTGATTGCGTCACGAAGAGAGATCTTTGACTCTAAAAAAAACGGCAGAACGGGAGGTACAGAGAAAAAATAGAAATAGAAAAGAAAAAAACAAAGTGAAAGAGAGAAAAATAGAAAAAAAAGGACAAGTGTATCTAGTGCGGATTATTCGCTTCAAACAACATGGAACTTAAGGTAAAACTCTCAAACGAGTTAAGACATCTTTTTACGCTCAAATATAAACAATATATGCTTGAAAATAAATTTAAAAAATTTTAATAGCTGATAAATTTGCAGAACCGAATTTTTAGTGCAACTCTAATTAAAATAATACGTAATTAAGTTAATTTGTAATTAAATAGAAACTCAATTCACGGAATTAATTTTTTTTAAATTAAACTTTAAATAAAAAACTTTAATTAAAATAAAAAATATCTAATTTTTGTTCTATATTTACGTTATTCTGAAAACTCAATTCACGAAAAACCTATTCTCTTCAGTTGCTGATCATTTACAAGTTAGTATATCCTAGCATTTTTGTAAAAAAACTTCTATGCAAGTTGGACAAAAATCATAAACGTAACTGTTATATCAAGGTTAAGCTTGGAATTGATATGCAGCGAAACCGGATATGTATATACTTGCCATAGAACTAAAATAAAAATTTGTGAAAAAGTTGATTTGGCATTTAAGTATAATTTTAACGATTTTAACTATTATATATCCCATCAAAATTTTACAACACTTTTACAGATGTCATATAAAATTCATGACATCAGTATTTAAAAATATGTTTGGGAAAAATAGAAAATATTCGAGACTTCACTTGTACATCTCTGACTAAAAGAATATTCGATAATAAAGTTTAAACGTTGTATATTGAAGTCGAACGGATCCAGGTGTATCAGTTGTATCGATTCGTTCGATTCAGTAATCTTCCCGCTTGTAGGAATATACAAATTTAATCTCTAAATCTACCTTTTTCTCATTTTTCATAGTTTTTATTTATAAAATAACACAAAAGCATACATAATAGTTACATTCTTTGAGCGTCAAAACAAGGCAATGACATGATATGTACGATACTTTGCTAAAAATACACAAACACGTTTATATTTAAAAGTTTATATTTTGAAGAAATTGAGTAAAGGTGGCACTCGTTCTGCGTGACTAAAAGATAATTAAGTGAATTTTATAAATAAGCGATTCAAAGAAAAATAATTTTTACTTCATTATACAAAGCTTTAATTTGATTAAAAGTTCAATGCTTGCCTTTTGATTGTAATTATTTCGATCAAACTCTAATGCAATAAGATCGAAGAAATCTTTATTTCGTAAAATAAAATTGCCTTTGCTCAAGCTGCAAAAGTATTGCGGAGAAATACTGATAAAGCCATACATTGCTATTTCACAAATCGCAAAATATTGTATTGAATTTGTTTTATGTGAATAAATATTAAATAAGTTCGGTTTAATTTCTATCAAAAAGCTGAGATTTTTCAGTTTAATGTACTGTAAAGGAGCTTCGCGTTATATGACGATTGGCTGTGATTCGATGATAATCAGAAACGGAGGAAGTGCCTCGTCAGTGCTCCTTGAATACAATAGTAGTGACAAGAGTCGAAAGCTCCCATTGAAACTTATTATCATTAGACTTCATTTTCGCGATATATTAAGCGATATATCGTGTGTGGAATTTTCATGAGAAGTCCTTCGACAAAAAAAAATGCAACCGGCTTAGAAAGTTAATCATGTGGAACAGGATGACACAGGCAGCAATTAAGTCTTTTCTCTACCTGGAACACGTGACTTTTGCGTTCTAGAGTGTTCGTAACACCTCGGAACAATAGTTAACATAACTAAAATGATTAGCGTTGCATCGTCATCTTCGCAGAATTCCAAGAAGCCGATTACACGCGATTATTGTAATGTGCAAATGGTCATTATCATTTCAATACGTATCGTATCAGGTCGTTTTGCAATCGCAAAGAGGCGTGCATATTAATGGGAGGTGTGCCACAAAATCGTCTTCTTCGCAGCGAAAATAATGAAGATATTCGAGATCTTTTTTCGTCATTTTTTTGCTCAGAAACAAGCAGAGGCCAGAGCAAAAGAAGATCGATCCATTAAAAAAATAACAAAGATAAAATCGCACAATGCGGTTCTATGCATTTTGTCGTACTGGCTTATCGATAGAAATTATAGCATATCATAGCATAGATGCTCGCGCATCTCGATTTTTCAATAACACAAACAATAAAATCTTATCCACAATATTATCTTCTCGTTACAAAACGTCTATACCTTAAATATCGAAATCTTCAAACTTTTGCATTAAATAATCCACGATGAAGGAGAACCACTTTTTCAGAGTCCCTATTTTAACATTTAAAATATCATTGTGCAATATTATCATTGCGCATATAGCTCTTTCTTATATTATAATATATATCATTAAAACTTGCGACACCGAAACCGTCGTTAAGAGTTACAGGATAAAGAGACCTTCTATTTTAATCAAGTTTCCTTCTTAGGATGAATCCCGATCGTTAGAAAAGTATTGGAGACTATGAATCGAGAAAGGAACGGGGAAAGAGGGATTATAGATTCATATCAAAGAGACAGGAGCGTTCGGGGACCTTCGGGAGCGAGCATTCTTTTCGCCGTCGGTCTCGTGGCCGTCGGAATTAGCGACTTGGTGAGGTAACCAGGACAACGGCGTCTTGGAAACAGGCAGCACACGCTTAGACGAATGTCGGTGGCGCGCTCGTGCTTACGCGGAGTATTCGAGTTATTTTTAGCGCGCTCAAGCTTCTGTCGTCGTCGTCGCCGTCGCCGCCGCCGCCGCTCTCTCGGGGGGCTCGACCGTTGGATGCCACCGACGGCACCAATAGCGCCGCGACACGCCTTCGCCACGGCCAATGCAGTTGCTAGCGGATTTCGTTACGAGTGCATGTGCACACGGCAGACGAATAGCTTGCCCCTTTATGACGCGGGATATACGTCACAGCCTGGAACTCTGCTACGTAGAAAACGCCCAAATATCCCTTACGCACGTGACCGCAATGTGCGTGTATGTGTGTGTGCGATATCCGCTGTGTCGTTACATACAATGCTTGTACGCAACGCACGCACGGCCAGCTGGCCAGCCGTTGGAACTGGTTGGAACGGCTTCTAAGTCGTTCATAGGCGTCACCTTCGATCAATGACGGAGCAAACCAGGAGCGAACGTCGCCTAAATAAGGAGCTGTTGTTTTGCTCTCGTCGAAAAGAAATCAATCTTGAAGTATCTTTGAAATTACAAGCTGTAGCGCTGCAATTTAAACTCGATTTTTTTTTCTTTTAATAAATTTTATTTTATTTCGGTAGAAGAACTGATAGGAAAATAATTAAAAAAAGGTAAATTTTGTTTATATTTGGAATAAAATTTAATATTGAATTAATTCAGTATTTAAATAACTGTTAGGAATAGATAGGCAGAAACGTTTTAATTTAAAAGCTAATTTTCCGCTGTGATGAATTAGAAATTCAATTTCGTGGAATGAATTCCTGTTTAACTCATTGCCGGCTAATCCAGCTATTTACTTGCAGATATGTTCTATTGTTCCGACAAGTTTCCTCATGAATTTTATAGCAGAAATCATCCGTGTAATAAATACGTACAGTCTCTGCTTAAAAAAAAAAAAATTAATTCTCTAAGTAAGACCAACAGATTTTATTCTACAAAATAATCGCCTGTTTAAACCTTAAAATGAATTTGAAATTGTAATACGAAAAATTACAAGGAGAAATTAATGATAGGAGGTAACATAGAAATGCGAATTTAGGTCGTTTCCAAGGTTTCACGCTTGCATTTGCCGACCGTGATCTAGATGGTTTTATCCGCTATCTCGCGATCAATATCATTCAATTTTGTAGCATACACGCACTCAATCGCAAAGATATTGTGTCTTGATTGCGCTTAGGGTCGACACCCTCGCTCAGATTTGTGCGCGGTCATTAATTTATCTGTTTTTAACATCAAACGGCATAGTCGCGCGCATGATGTCAATTATGATTTCATTAAAGTTTCGAAATAAAACGAGAAATAACACATTTTGTTATCAATGTACCGATTAATGCGATTTTTTTTTATCTTGATGGAACTTTCTGTTTATGTAAATCGACGCTTTTTCTGTTTATGTAAATCGATGTTTTAATCGCTTTTCCGTTTCAATCTCTACACGTTTAGGTAATTGTTTCGCAAAAAAATTTTTTTTTATTTCGTTTCAATAATTTTGTAGGTTTCTTGAAATAAATATGGATACTTCGTACGCATGTATCTATATTTGAAACAAAAGTAATTGTGTGAAAATTAAATAACCTTTAAATTAAATAAATCATCGAAAACGGCTAAATATTTAAAGACGATTTTTTACGTCGTATCGGAATAAATTGCGAGTCGCTTTAGCATTGGTAATCTCTTCAGTCGTGCCCCTATCTCTTCGTGATATGTATTGGTTAATAAAATGGTTATCGCTGTGAAAAAATAAATAAGCGTTTGTTATTTGTATTTTTCGTCTGCTTGCGCATTTTTTTATTTCGATGATAATTGCGAGACAAAAAATTGTTTTTGTCCTTGTAAAAATGAGATTAATTCTAATCGAAAAGATTAAGTATATCCAATAAAGATGCGTATTTATAGATTCCTAATTTGCGAAGTAAAGGTGTCCAAGTGATCGAGATAATTGAGTATTTTTATTTTTATTTACTCATTTTATAAATAAATTAAAATAAAATTCTCTTTTTGTTTATATTCGATCAGATTTTAAAAACAATGTATATTTTGTTGAAGATTAAATATTCAAATATTTTTAACATTACATTTGATTTTAACATATGAATCTGTTTTAATTGATTTTAATTAAGCAATTTTCACTAAATTCAATGAGTTTTAATACCATTGTGAGATATAAACTAAACTATTTCATATTGATTCTTCTGTGACACGCTTCCGGTCATGTTAGCAATAAGTGTTAAATAATACGAACTGTTAAGATTTAAATTCGCGCCTATAAATGCCTTTTACGTAACGCTTCTTTCTTTGAATTTTCGAGAGGTCGTTTCTATTATTTGTGAAGCGCGATGTCGCAATATTCTACACCTATCATTTTCCGTCATTATTAAATGCAATTTGTGGACTTTATCATTTACGACGATGTGTGTGTGCGTATAAGTAACAAATCAGCAGAAAAAACGGCACAAGTGTTCAATGAGACAATTTATTTTTTGTGTAGTTCAACAACTTTTCGAAATATATTAGATTAATTTAATAGATTTTAACGAATTTATTGGCTCATTGCCCTTGTCTCTTTATATTAATTTTTCCAAAAAATTATTTCACGCAGAGATCTTGTAAAAAGTTTCACGACGCGCGATGCATCACGAGACGGGGATTTTTAGTACTGCTGCGTTATGCAAACTTTGAATCTTTCACTTGCATCGGCGCATAAAAACGCGAGATAACGAAAAATGAGAATATTTCCATTTCAGTGTGTTATAATTTGTTAATTTGTCGTTAATTTGTGGTTAAATCCAACATTATAATACTACGAGTTTAACGTCCAAACGAATAGCATCTTTCTCTGGCTTACTTCGTGTCAGCTGAACCGTCCAGCTAAACAAGATCTGATTTTGCTCGTATCAATTTTAAGAATTGAATGATCTCAAATAAACAAAGATCGAAGAAACAAAATCGTAAAGTGGAAAATTACAGCAACGTAAACGCTTTAATAGATTTGTTTACTTTGTTGCTCTCTTTCGCTTATTCATATATTCGGGTGAAATTGAATAAGACTATGCTCTTGCAGAGCTTGGTGAGATACAGAGAACAAAAAATGAAACAAGACGCGGACAGACAAATACCAAATAATTGCTATTTATTTTGTAAGAAGGGTTTAAAGTCCATGCGAGTACAACATGATGGAGCAGAGTTTCTTTCAATGAATTGCAATCTCGGTGCATAGTACGTAGCTTTGTGTTATCGTATATCCGCGTACGAAGTACATTCGGCTATCGGATGGACGACGTCAAAATAATAGATTCGCAGCATTGTCAAAAATGCATCGATAAATATTTATGTAAGTGCTATGCATTTGTAAACATACGCGCTTGGAACAATATGATGATGATGCGCTTCATTTGCGATTCTCGCGATGTGATCCATACACTTTTTTACGTTCTTCAATCGCAATTGTCGCGAAATTGTAGTCGTGATATAGTAGAGAAGAAATTATTTCATTTATTTATCTCTAGAATTATTCTTCGATATATGATTTCGATATCAATGTCAATTAAAGATTTAATATAATATAGCAAGTGCGAAACCTAATAATGAATAAACTATAATAATCCACAAAAAAATAAACGAATGAGGACGATTCAAAATAATTCATATCTATGTAAGATTGAATAAATAATTCTTGCTAGCAATTCGACTTTTGCTTCTTTTTTCAAATCATGTTAATACAATTTAATTGAACACCGAGCGTGAAACGAATTCGTCTCAATGAGATATAATTTACGCGGTTTACGCCATTGTTCGGTACACATTGAAAGTTCTCGCGTGTAACGATAACGAGGTATCAGTTCTCCATGGAAATGATGTATGCGAGTGCATACAATGCATATGCTGTATACTTGTATATATATGTAAACTCAATAAAAAGAAAAGATCATTGAGTAAAGCACATACTTCGTAGTTGCCGCGTTAAATAACACATATACGCACGCATGTGGAATACGTGCGTATATCTTCCGGGTGAAATGATACACTCGCGTATGCCCCGCACGCGTACGCGTGTATGTGTGCGTGTTGTGTGGTCTCCTAGTATAAGAATGGCCAGCGAGAATACCGACTCACCAGTCTTCGGCACGTGTTCCGAGATACTTGAGATACTCTGGAGAACGACACAACGTTGAAACGTACCGCGAGGCAAACGATCCGACACAACGTATGCAATTCTTTCGTCTATCGCGCGCATGTCGATCGGTGAAAGTGAATTATTGGAACGTGATCAAGAGTGCGTAATCCGTGCGTGCCTTTGCAAGGAGAGCTTTCAGGATGACGGTAAAGTCGACCGACTACGAGATGCCGTATGTGAGAAGAACGGTACGCACATATCTCTGCTAAAGTATAAGCAGTATTCCTGGTAAAGAATATTAGGAAAGAGACGAAAGAAATTCGAGCTCTGCGAAATGGAACGACTTCCTTTCTTACGTTAGAAACATTTCTTTTTTTTTTTTTTTTTCGCGTATTCGTGTATAATTGATGTATATCCGCGAAATACTCTAATAAAAATAAACGATAAAGACGCGAAAATTTTATTTAATGAAATAATATTTCCTCCACAGAGATATTTCGCGATTCACTATGTACTCGTACGACAGATGTTCGATCAATCCTTATTCCAATTTGATTCTGAAAGTCAGGCAATTTTTTTACATTAGACTCGCGCATTGCATATTTATCATTTCTTCAATATGCCTGACTATACGCCTGATATCGACATTTGCATTTCATGAAGGAATATAACGACGTAATTTCGAAAATGCTAAGAGAATATTCGCCTTACAAGAAGAAAAACATTTCCGAAGAAAAACAGTTTTTTCTTTAAATTTTAAAATTAATTAAAATTGTACACATAAATTTTATCTGATTGTATATGCATTTCTCGAACAAATATTTGTTCTCTTCTAATATAAGATAAAAACAACATATTTTATGCAATATTTTTCCTGTAATAACTTTAAGATAAGATTTTTTTATGTAATATAATACTTCTGTCGTAGGGTCTCAACGGCCGATTAGCATTCGCTATCGCGGCAGCCGCTCTCGGTTCATCGTTCCAACATGGATATAATACCGGTGTGGTTAATGCACCTCAACAGGTACAGATATTAAAATTGCAACATTTGTTTAAATTATTACATTTACTTTTCCTTATATAGGAAAATTGTATTCTTATGTCAGAATTATGAAACCATAAAATATAGTGATTTACGGAAACAATAAGTGAACAATTATGAAGCGTACTAAATAAATGTTCTAACGTTTGTTACAGCTTATCGAAGACTGGATCAAGGACCTGAAAACAAACCGCACGGGCGTTCCAACGGAAAAGACGGAGGTGACGTTGATCTGGTCGTTGGCGGTATCGATATTTTGCGTCGGTGGAATGATAGGGGGTTCCATGGTGGGCTGGGTAGCGGATCGCTTCGGCAGAAAGGGCGGTCTGCTGCTGAACAACATCCTGGTCCTATTGACCGTGATCTTCGAAGGTAGCGCAAAGGCGGCGAAGAGCTACGAAATGATAATCGTCGGCAGGTTTCTGATCGGTATAAACTCCGGGCTGAACGCTGGCCTGGCACCGATGTACCTGGCTGAGATCTCGCCCGTGCATCTACGTGGCGCCGTGGGCACCGTCTACCAGCTAGTCATCACCATTTCGATTCTGGTGTCGCAAGTCCTCGGTCTGGAGCAAGTCCTTGGTACCGCCGAGCAGTGGCCGCTGCTGCTATGCCTGACGATCGTACCGGCGTTCTTCCAGATGTGCACGCTGCCTCTCTGTCCCGAGAGTCCCAAATACTTGCTGCTCAATCGCGGCAAGGACATGGATGCGCAAAGAGGTAGAAAAAAAGATGCATTTTATTGCGTTGCACAAAAAGCGAACGTAAAGCGCAGATTGTAAAACTGAGAGGCTAAAAGAGATACTTGGAAAGGAATTTATATATGAGTATTCGGCCGTCGTAATCATAAATTGCCTTTTTTTCAATCTGTCGCTTTATGCGTCATGGAATAAATTTAAATCCTTCGTTCGCTTTTTCGCGCATTTATCGTTTTTCCTTTCTCTTCTTAATAGCGCTGTCTTGGTTACGTGGCACGATCGAAGTTCACGACGAGATGGAAGAAATGCGAGCAGAGTACGAGTCGGTGAAACTCGTGCCGAAGGTCACTGTACGCGAACTCTTTGTCAATCCAGCGCTTCGTATTCCGTTATTCATCTCGATCATGATTATGTTCGCCCAGCAGCTATCCGGCATAAACGCCGTCATGTTTTTCTCAACGAAGATCTTTAGGATGGCACAGCTCGACAAGCATGCCGCTCAGAGCGCCACGATGGGGGTCGGCGCTATGAATGTCTTAATGACCATCGTCTCTTTAGTGTTAGTAGAAAAGGCAGGCAGAAAAACGCTACTCTTGGTCGGATTCTCCGGCATGTTCGTGGATACCGCTCTACTCGCCATTTGTCTCGTATTTGCTGTAAGTAGTATTCTACTTGATGCTACAAATGCTTCGAAGCTTTTGACTGATCAATCGGAAAAAATAATTTTATTTATTGATCAGTCAAAAAATCCTTCGTACCAAAAGTGGACCGTAACTTTATTCCTTAGTTAGTCAAAATATACAACTCTCAAAGGACTTCGAGATCATAATCGAATGTTTCATTTATAAATTATAGGAAACCTCTCGTGCGGCAGCATATTTGTCGATTGTGCTTGTCATCATGTTCGTCGTCCTGTTCGCCACTGGACCAGGAAGTATTCCGTGGTTCCTGGTGTCAGAATTGTTCAATCAATCCGCCCGACCACCCGCTACCTCCATCGCCATCGCCGTCAACTGGACCGCAAACTTCATCGTCAGCATTGGCTTCCTGCCGCTTCAGGAGGTAATGGGCGCTTACGTGTTCATCATCTTCGCGGCGCTGCAATTGTTCTTCACGCTCTTCATATACAAGAAAGTGCCGGAAACGAAGAACAAGACTATGGAGGAGATTAGCAGTATGTTTAGGCAAATATCGTACCAGTGAGGAGTACAAAATGGATAAAATGTTTCGTCAAACACAAAAAATCAGCAGGAATGAATACGAGGGCGTTCGTTGCTCTTTTTCTTTTTCTGTGTCAAAGAATTCAATGGTTTCGCGAAAATGACACGCACTATTAGCTGTTGTCTATTAACGCGCTTCCAACATTCTGTCCATACGCAATATCAAAATTCATCGAAAAGATATACTCGATGAATATATATGTATGCATAATCATGATGTGTGCTACGAGGTATTCGACGTAATTACATCCCGCAATCGTGCCAATTCGGAAAACTCTTTTGTTATATTACTCTACTGTTTTAGTCTTATTTTTAATTTCTTTAATTCGGAAACTGTGTGCGTTCCAAATCGACGCCCACGTCACAAATAATACGCACACGGTTTCGTCTTCGGGATTTAAATTGTAAACCTAACCTTATATAATTAGTTCCTATATATTGCGTCTAACGAGAAGAAAAAGCCGCAAGAAAAACAATCGAAATGACGCGAAACAGCTTAGGCAAAAAAAACATGATTCTTTCACGAATTCTTTTCGAATAATGATTTGTTCCTCACTTTAGGGACAATAATGTATTACTTGCCATTATACCATATACTTGTATGAAAGATCGCAACTCTAGTCATGAAAAGATCTGTAGACGGAGTATACCCACATAATATACGGTTCTCTGACGAAAGTCCTAGGGACGTCCTTATGACATAGATGTCCTTGAGATATCCCACGAAGAACTGTGTCGTACAGTTGTAATCTTGGAAGGATCTTATACGCTGGCCGATTTATTTTTATCATCGAATCTCCGATTCATTTTACATCGACAGATCCGTACCGCTTTTCGCTAAATGAATTTTTAATGCGATATCACGTGAAATATACTGTATTTTAAAGAAATTAATGATCGAGTACAATTTTATAAAATAACGGTTTTACAATAGCGCGTAGGAAACTTGCGTTCCCTTTATCGAATTACATATTGCATCGCGTTATTGTAAAAGAATTTGAAAACTGTTGTTAGAAAAGGAGTAGAACTGATTACGTTGATGAGTGAAGAGCGTATCAATTACCTTTTTATGAAATAATTTATAATAGAAACTTGAAGAATATTTTATTATACGAAATATAAACTGAAACGCAAATTTTGATTCGAACGAGAACGGAAAGAATGATGTTAGGATAATTGTAAATACAAAGATATGTAAAGATTAGTATTGTGCATAGCGTAGGTGATAATTATATTTATGTATGCATGTAGATTTGATTAATGTGTTTAAGACTATATCAACATCATGTTTTTAAATTATTTAGATTAATTTTAACGGTGTATACATATATCAAAGAAAATATGCGATATACTAAACGCACGTAACTCAGGAACTTACGCTCGTTATTTCGTAAATAGCAGGTGGATGCAATGTTTTCTTTTTACGCTGTATCTCTCTGTATCTCTCAAGGAATACTCATTTGTAACCCGTTTTAGTATATATATGTATATTAAAACTTATCGATGACATTGTACAACAAAAGGCATCTAAGTTTGATAATTCGTTAAATAAATCCTCGATTTTTATCTACTTTGTGTAAAATATATCATTTGAAGAAAAATCTAATCGAGATTAGAATGTCCACTTTATTGTGTATGTGTATGATTTAGTATGTTATCCAAACTATAAGTATGTACAATGTTCAACTTACATCGCAAAACTGTAAATAATAGTTCTCATATCTTTTAATTAATTGATCGCTAATTATCATATAAGTTTTTGCAGCGCAGTTATTAGCACTTAGATAATTTTTTTATAAATAAATCTGTAGACTGGCCAATCAAAAGGAACAACGTCAGATTCGACAGTCTTTCTATTTACTATATAATTGTGACAATAGATAATTTAGCATCCTCATTAATATGCCTGCCTACAAAATGTGTTACAGTTTTATAATACTCGATGCCAACATGCATATATATCGTCCAAATAAAAAGGAATATCAAGAGCAAAATACATGTATTTTTGTATCACTCGAATCGTTTACAAATCTTCTACGCAATGATGATATTTACAATAATGCTTAAAAACTACTTTATACATGTATATATGGACAGCAAATTTTAAATATGTTTAACATTCAAGATAGCTTTAAATGTACGGTCCGTCGATAATGATTTGTCGCAATAAATGATAATTCTGCGATTCGAATTTATTGATCGCTTTTATCGCTTACCGATTAGTCGTTTTTTCTTAATAATTTTATTTAGAATTCTAATGAGATAAAGAAAACTTTATGCGGTAGTGCATATACAAAAGGAACTGATATTAAGAATCAACTGCAAAATCGCGAAGAGCTGGCATCTTAATTTTCCATTTTTCAAGCGAAACATATTTTTTAAGACTGGAATTGGATTACGTATTGAAGATTAAGATTGAAGATTGAAATTTGACCAATGAGGATAAAGGAATTTTATCCTCCTATTATTTCGATTGGCCAAATTTCAATTTTTCAATCTTCATTGCGTAGTCCGATTCCGGCTTAACGCTAGTCTACTGTATAAAAGTATAAACGACGATCTTCAATGCCAACCGGGCGGGACTGATTTAAACTGATTGTATAGTGAGGCCGAAAGGCGAAAACGCGAGGGGACGCGCGGATCGTTTCGTTTCATACCGTTCGAGTACTCGGAGTAAACTGGAGTAAACACAAAAAGCGGAGGCGCCGCGCTCGCACACCTCATGCGTGTACTTGCTGGCTGCTGGCACTCGTCGTCTGTAACGTCATAAGAATTCCTCCTCGAGCGACAGGGCAAGAGGTGGAGAAAGAGAAAGAGAGAGAGAGAGAGAGAGAGAAAGAGAGAGTTACAGCCAAAACTCCGTGTGTCTGTTGGCATCGCGGCGCGTCCGTTCGAAAGGTGGCCGAACGACGGCGACGGTATTCGCATTGTTGTTGTTGTTGTTGTTGCCGCAGGACGCTCAGACGTCAGAGACGCTTAATCGGCTTAATGTGTATGGGGCGATCAGTGAGGGGCACGTTCGCAGCGGTTACAGATGTTCGCGGTAGTCGCCGCGGCGTTGGCGGTAAAATTGCAGCAGCTGTGCTCGCGTCGGCAAAATGTCAAACCAGACGAACGTCGGTTCGCCGTCCGAGCGACTCCGACTCGTGAACGGTGAGAGGAGCGTCAGCCGCGTCAACCGCGTCAACGCTGCTGGTGCCGCCACCGGCGCTGTCAGTGGCAACGCCGGCCGCGGGGCGAGGGGCGGCGGGAGGGGCAGCTGCGTGGGTGGTAGAAGTGTCTTTGATTCTCCCTGCGGTGCCGGTGGTGGTAGGAATAACAATAATACCGCGGATATCATTGGCAACGGCGGCGTGCTCGTTGTTACCGGCGGCGTCATCGGTGGCGCCGCGGACGGTCCCCGCGACGTGACGTTGTCCGACGCCTCCCGCGCCCGCGACGGCCGCGACACGACGCCAGTGAATTTCTGCCGTGAGACAACAGTACCGCGTACCTGCGGCGGCAACTGTCGTTGCTGCATTTACGCCGTCGACGCGTTATTAACCTCGGTGACAGGCGCGACGACGACGTGCCTGGCTAATGGTGGCGGGAACGACTTCGCCGACGACGACGACGACGGCAACGACGACGACGTCGCCGCAACGTCGATCAACTGTCCCGAGATCACGTTGAACAGTACTGGAACCGGGACGACGACAACGACGCCGCTCCTGGACGCCGGTAGCGTCGACGCGAGAACAATCGGCAGAAGTAGGAGCGGGAACAGCCGCCACTCTACAAACGCCGCCGCTCTCGTCATTGTTGACGTCGCGCCGTCGTTCCACAACGACGTCGACGACTACGAGGATAACGACGACGACGACGACGAGGACGACGACGACAACGAGGACGACGACGACGACGACGAAGACGAGGACCGTCGCCGCTACCACGACCGCGGCAAGATGGTCGCGGCGATGAACGAGCACCTGTCCAACGCTACGACGACGACGACATCATCCCCGCCGGCGGTGGCGAACGCCATCCGCAACACCGTCGCGATGTCATCATCATCGTCGTCGTCCTCATCGTCCTCATCATCGCTGTCGTCGTCGTCGTCGTCGTCCTTGGTATCGTCGGCTATGATGACAGCGACTACCACGAACGCCGGCAGCAATCCTTCCGCCACGATGATGACGATGAGCAGTGTCGGGAGCGGTGCGAACGGTAACAATAACAACGCCGCCGGCGGCGGCGGCGGTGGTGGCGGTGGCTGCACCAGCGCACGCAATCAGGAGTTCCAGGAGATGGACGGCGACGGCAAGAGCACCAGCAGCAACACCACTGCCGCCGGTATCCACAGTTTTCCATGTGACTTCGATCATATGTATGCCAGCATGACCGACGGTGCTGCGCCGGCTGCCGCCGCGGCCACCGCTCTCGGCGTAAGTCCGCTGCGCGGCAACGAGCCTCGTCACAATGATCTCACTGAGGTCAAACACCTCAAGGAGCTGCTACTGCTCCACCTCGACCTCATCCAACAGCAGTCCGAGCAGATCGTCACCAAGGACAAGCTCCTCGCCGCGCTGCGTCAGGAAAACGAGACGGTACGCGAAAGACCTCTCCTTTTTCGCAAGCTGTCTGTCGGAGGAAAGAAAGAAAGAAATTCTCTCTCTAGTTGTCTCTCAGTTTAGATGAAGAAATTGGGAATCGTCCGGTTTGTATATGTGGGGGAAAAAAAAAAAAGCTTTGTTTTGATCCGACGTTTTCAAATGGAGCTCTGTATTGTATGCGATTCTTTTTACGCCAAACATGTGCCTTTTTTCGGTAATTTAATTTAATTGTGTGACGACGTTTTGACGTTACGAGATAAACAGAAAAAAATGTTTCAAGCTACACCTCTGATTCCCACAAATCTTTTTACAGTCGCAGAATCGAACCGACCGCTGATGAACGCTTTTCATTGCACCTACCTCGTATACGTAATATCGTTAAATGTTTAATTATCGTAAATATCGTAAATCGCGAGGAATCTCTCGATCTCCGCAAATGTGATTGCTTTAACCTCAAGTTGAAAGATGCGGAATGAGGTGAAGTGAGTGGCGATGAGTCATCGAGCGAGTTTTCAATTCAAAACCCGATTCGTCCTCCAATCCCGTTCACCGACCGTCTGATTTTTGCGTAAGTGCCTGCGACAATTGCGTCATGTGTATGTACTTGAAAAAGACCCCAGAACGCGCCGAGACAGCGATTCCGAGCTGAAGCCAAAAAGATTCCGACGAAACGCGAAAAGACGCATTCGCGAGAATCGCGTGGAATTTCGAGCGAAGTGAGACTCCGATTCGCGAAATCATTTCTTTCTACGACACGTACTTTTCGCAGTCTCCTCCGAAATTTATATTTGCTCCAATTCACGATCTTCATGGTTGTTAGCGGTCAGGGAAATCGGGAAAAAACCGGGAAAAGTCAGTGACATTAAAAAGTGAAAATTTATTTATCTCGAGGAATTTCTTGGTCTAACATAAAATTAAAATACCTTAAAATTCTATAAACTTTAACTTCTCTAAAAATTATGAAATAGAATTAAAAAAATTTTTTTAAGAGAACAATGCAAATATTTTCAGTGATCGCAATTTGCAGAAAACCATTAACATTGTATTAAAAAGAAAAAAACTTTCCAAAGATTGAAATACGTGTGTGTTACGATAAACATTTTGTAAATAATTTCTAATTAAAATTAATTTTAAAATGACAATATTAGAACATACAGTGTTTTTAATGAAATGACTCAGAAATCTCAATAAGCAATGTGCAAAACAATGCTTTTAATGCAAAATATTACGTTTTTATGTAAAGAATCTTTCTCACACAGGTTTTTCTTTTTCGCTAACAACCCTGAATCCCGCGGCAGAAAGAAAATCGTAGCTGTCAACGCAGCTTCGATCGTTGATCCTCTTCCGCTCGCTTTCTGTTCTCTCGCGGTCGTAATTGAGAATGAAAAAAAAAAAAACCTCGCGCACCACCCTAACCTGAGTACGTCGTGCGTATTCCTGTTCGTCAGTCTCGTTCTTTTTCTGGTTGCGGAACGCCGGTGACGACTTTGGCACCATTTTGTAAAAACGCGCTACGCGCACATGCCCGCGAGTGTCAATCCCCCGCCTCGCCCCTCTCGCACAGTCTGCCTAACCTAAATGCACCACGCGGGGAACAGGTTGACCGTGAAGGTCAACTTGCGCGGTGTCAACACGTGGTGGCGCTACTTCCGCATTGAGATCGCGCGCGAGAAAGGGAGGAAGGGAGAGGATAGAGCGAGAGAGAAAGAGAGAGAGAGAGAGAATGCATGTGAGAATGTGAGTGCAGGACGAGTGCGGGAGACGAGCGAGATTTACTCCGTAGAGAGGAGTGACGACGTTCTCGGTGTTTTTCGCGATTTCAAAATGACAGTTGAATCGAAGGGTTAACCGCGATCGCGTCGTGCGACAAAGTAAGTAATTCTCGTCGTGAGACCGGTGCGAATCGATCCCGTTTCTCGAGCTGTGCCCCAGTAGGCGATATACGTGTCTCGTCATTTTGTCAAACGGTGCGAATGACAGGGCGCCAGTCCTATATAATTAACCTCCCTTGCCGCAAACGCGGAGGAATGACAGCCAGATCGATTCCCGAAGTGAATTAAGATGATTTGCGAGGAGAGAAAGCTAGTGTACAGACGGCACACGAGAAGTGTAAATAAATCTCTGTATATGAAAACGATTGACGCGTTTAGGTATACATGCCGAAATGGTGAAATGATATTTTGATTTGTCTGTTGCAGCTGAAACTGCGCTTGGAGCGTATGGAAAGGCGTGTAAACCTTCAGAAACTGAGATCCGAATGTAGCGAGAATTCTACCGGTTCCGAACATTTAGGCGCCTGCTCGCCCACCAGTGTCAATTCAGTGAATGTACCTTCGACCAGCGAACTGCATAGAAATGTTCAGTGCGAGAGTAGCAACAATAGCAACGTCTTGCACGAGAGTTTTAAAATACGTTTAAACACTAGTGGCGGTATCACCACTGTTAAACAGGAGCCACACGAGAATCAAATTAAATTGGAAATCAAACAAGAGCCTAATAACGAGGCGAGGTTTGAATGGGAAGAGAAAAAGAAGAGACGATCCGATCCGACTCCCCTGTCTACAGGCAGTAAAAAGAAAAGGGGTCTCTCTTGTTCGTCAACTATCAGTAACGACGGAGTGCAAGAAAAGATACTAGGTCAGACGGTTCATGAAACATCCAGTAGAAAAAGCGACAGGAAGGCGAAATCTCTTGTGAAAAAGGAATCCTTTCTTACGACAGAGGAACATTATTATACAGCTGTAGGAGATCTAACTTATACATTAAATATGAAACAGTCTAATCCAGTAGAACCAAGTAATACGTTAGAAGTTCCAAATTGGAGAGTAAAGGTGTATACGAGTTGCTACACAATGGAGGGAACCGAGAATTTGGACGATGAAATTTTTAATAAGAGACATTTGAAATTAGAGAACGATGAAAGGAGGCGAAAGCGATGGGATGTACAAAGGATAAGGTTTGTAAAATTTGCTCACAATCTTCTCTTTAAGAATAATATAATATGACTTACATATTCTATCGTGTCATTAGGGAACAAAGGCATATAGAGAAGTTGAAGCAACGGCAGGAACGTCAAAATCATCAAGCTACGTGTTACAATACAAATCATACTGGTCCTTGTCCATCGTCCATGGAAGAGGAAACCATAACTTCCTTGTGGCCTGATATAGAACAAATTCAAAGTCTTCAAGTAGATCATCATTTGCCAGTAACTGCATTTGGCGTTCCTATTCCTACTTTTCCTCCATGGTAAAAAAAAAGTCTACTTTTTAAACATACACAGGTTTTACATATTACTGCATTAATTATTAATTTGCATAATTTTTATCTTTCAGTGAATTTTCTTTACCCTGGTCGAATATAACGCGAATAAAGTGTCGACGTCCTAAACGGTCAACAAGTAGAAGAAAATCTATAGGTAGAAGAAAAGTTTAAGAGATATAATTTTTATAAAATTGGACAGAACTGATTTTATTGATACCGTCAGTTTTAAACTCTTGAAAATACTACTGCTCCCTCTCACGCCATAATTGAAACAGCGTTTTGTTGTAAAATAGGGGCACCAAAGATATTTTTATTGACTTTTTAAACACACGCAATATAATATAGTTTATCTATTTTTTCTACATTTTTTTTTATTTAAGTAAATTCATCGTCAATACTTGTTTGATACATCTATTCTATATTTTGTACTCGGTGTTGGTCATTTTATTTATATAACTATGAATAGATATCACATAACATGACAAAGTATCAATCCGGCATTGAACATTTGTCAACTCCAGACTAGACTTCTGTTCCATTTTCAGCGAGTTGACAATATTGATAGTTGTTTAACTTTTTTTTACTGCTCCAATTATATACCGTACTTTATATTATTTTTATAATTAAACACATTCTTTGTTATTAAAAAATCATTAACTACCATGTATATCGATAATATATACGCGCCTGCTAAAAATACATTGTAAAACAATGTTACACAAAGCGGAAGAAAATACAATGAATTTTTAAATTTTGTGTAGCTCTTTAATATTTTATAAATTCTGCATTGCTTAATAATTTAACATCGTAGGATGATGCATATTCTTTAAAAATTAAGCATTGCTGCCGAATTGCGTTTAATTAACTCCAAAATTGACAGTACAAATGTATAGAATGTTTCAGAAAATGTGCGCTTCCTCACAGATTCTTCGACAAAATTAACATTTTCTTCACGAAAATTTGATGGCCTAATGAAATAATTTTCATGGACTTTTCGTGAAGGAAATATTTACGTCAAGAAAATTTGTAACTAAAAGAAATTGGATCGTCTTTTGATACAATCTGTATGCTGTACATCTATTGGATTACTAATAAGATTGATATAAAATAACATAAGTGACATCGATATTGTTACATCAATGCTATTCTTGCTCCCGAGTATATTGAACGCTGAACATTAAAATCCGAGATATATATAGACGGAGAAGGACCTCAGACATCGTAAACGATTGTAAATTTATTGATATCGTGAGTAACAGAATTTTACTGATCTGACGTACGAGGTTTCTCGAGTAACCATTTTAGTACAATTAATTCGATTAAATTTAACTATACTGACTGCGTATTATATATTTATTAAATAAAATTATATATAATTTTTTTATCCGTGGTATCTTCAAAAATTGATGTA
>NW_017280156.1:41714-125941 GCF_001594065.2 Cyphomyrmex costatus
AATTAATATAATATATTAATATATATATATATTATATATATATATTTATATATATAATTATTACATATAAATATATATTATATATATGTGTGTGTCGGTATATATATATATATGTACATACACATTCTATCCGGGATAATTTGTGATAATTCTGATTTTATTTGTGAAGAAACGTAGTCTTACGAATGTAATGGGTTGACGTAAATAATAATTTGAGCAGATGCCAGCACATTATTCAATCTGCCGATTATTAATAATTTTTTATGATGTTTGTCCATAATAATTTATGTTGAATGAATGAAAATGAATTGTATATATTCTCTTAGAGATAGGTTTTTTACGTTTTATTTTTAAGATGTAATATAAGATGTCCCGTTTTAAAGGATCCATTCAAATATTTCTGAAACATCGAAAAATGTTTCAGACAAAAGTTTTTTTTACTTCAAGGGAGTGCATAGTATAAAATGGTATCATTGAATTGACCTTGGTAGCGTTTTCAAGGTCAGGACAAGATCATTTTAAATATTTTAAATGAAATCCCTGCCCTCATTTTTCATTATATATTATAGCTTATCTCTCGAGAGTTTTTTTATAACACTATAATTAACTATTTTTTCATTAAGTACTTTATGAGTTATAAGGCTTGAAAGTTACAATAGCATTAGCATTAGTATTATCCAAGGTGTCTGACTGATGACTAAAACCTCTTAAATGTTGCTCAGGATTACGAACTGGATAACAGTTGTCAAGATTAAAGCTATTGGAAGTTGCACCTCTTATTTTCATTTTTACGTAAAAATGAATTTTTAGTGCGAAAATTCAAAGTAACCTTACCTGATCTCAGCAATGCCACCCAAAGTGAAATCAATGCAACTTAAGTCTCTCTCGAAATAAAAAAACTTTTGTATATCTTCTGTAAAATAATACATTAACCGTCCATGAAAACTAATAGAATTTCATGAACAAAATAGCATTTGATGCTATGATACTACGAATGTAATTATCAATATCTTACAAATGACAACTTTTTTAGTGACAACTTCTGTGGAGTTGCTGAAGAAATTGAGTTCTTAGTACATCTATAAATATATACGACATATATATACGCTTTATGAGAAAAAGAATACATAAATTATTATTTTCTAATGTATATGCGTCAACAGAGAGAATTTGTTACGTCAACAGATATACTGTGTGTGTGAAAAGTTGTATGAAAGTTTCTAAGGAGGACGTAGGGAGAACTAGGCTCTCCAATGTCACATTCGCCTTAAACGTCCTACTATGTAATATAACATCGAGTACATTTTAGAAATAAAAAAAGGACATTGAATCAATGGCTCTGTTCAATGTACACAAATTCCCTAATTAAGATTTTCATTCATCTTGCACGTGCGGATGTAATGAAACGAAAATCAATGATGATGAGATGTAGACAACACTTACTATGGATTTATACTCTAGATATCTTTTATCAAGAGGTAAGAAAATTATCGATAAATAAACATTATTTTTTAAGAAGGGTGAAGAGTAAGATAATATGTAAGAAGAAAATTATTATTTAGGAAATAATAAATTATTCAGAGGAAAAACAATTAAATATCATTTCAGTTATCTTGTGTGCGTACTAAGATTCACTAAAGACGGTTGAAAATTATTCTGGATGATGGCATCTCAAAAGCACTTTCTATGTACGATAAATGGTCCTAGCTCGTCATACTCCTGCCTAGAAATCCACATCTGCTGAAACGTACTGAGACTGGCGAGGATCGAGCCACCGATCCACACCGAATATTTTCTTTCAGGAGGCGCGATTACTTTGATCTTCATGGTGGGCGGTGCGAGCTTCGCTATCTCCATCTGCATCCGATCGGCAATACCTGGATACATGGTAGTGCCGCCCGAAAGCACCAAATTGGCGTACAAATCCTTGCGAATATCAACGTCGCACTTCATGATCGAATTATACGTCGTCTCGTGTATGCCGCAAGATTCCATACCCAAGAGATTTGGCCGAAACATTGCTTCCGGGCAACGGAAGCGCTCGCTACCGATTGTTATGACCTGGAATCAAACCGTTATCCGTTACTTCTTCGTCCACTGACCGCGTGGCTAGCCAACCCATGACGAGTTAACACTTACTCGACGCAAATACGCGCGATTAATGCTAATGAGCGTATACTCCTATTATCGTCATGTTCATTACATTCATATTACAACTATCTATTACATATTTCTTTGTATCTATAATTTAAGACGTTATTTTTAAGACATCTTAAATTAAAATTAGCTTTATAATAAATTAGTAACAAAATTTCCGGTTTTTTCTCGGTTAGACTTTTTTTAAACGTAATTTCTCTCTTAATGAAAGATCTAGTCGCTATTGAAAAATCTTTGTATTGATTACACGAGAACATCGCATTCATAAAATGAGTCAAGTGACTCATTACCTGGCCGTCCGGTAATTCGTAGCTCTTTTCTATATTGTTTGAAGACTCCAAATCTTCTAATTCACACTCAAAATTTGGGGCAACGTAGCACAACTTCTCCTTGATGTCACGTACGATTTCACGTTCAGCGGTAGTTGTAAAGGTGTAGCCTCTTTCGGTCAGAATTTTCATCAAGTAATCTGTCAAGTCGCGACCGGCCAGATCCAAGCGTAAAATCGCATGAGGTAAAGCGTATCCTGAAGAAAAAGAAAAAAATTATTGAAACATTAAGCGCGTCACATAAAAATTGATATTCTTTTTAAATCGCACAGCATTAATGACTATACCATGAGAAATTGAAGCGATCAGTAGAAAGGAATACCTTCGTAAATCGGTACTGTATGAGACACTCCATCGCCACTGTCCAACACTATGCCAGTCGTACGTCCTGACGCATATAAAGACAGAACGGCTTGAATGGCAACGTACATAGCCGGAGTGTTGAAGGTTTCAAACATGATCTGTGTCATTTTCTCGCGATTGGCCTTGGGATTTAGGGGAGCCTCAGTCAACAAAACGGGATGCTCCTCTGGTGCGACTCTTAATTCATTATAGAATGTATGATGCCAGATTTTCTCCATGTCGTCCCAATTAGTAACGACACCGTGCTCTATAGGATATTTTACAGTGAGAACTCCCCGTTTACTCTGAGCTTCGTCGCCTACGTAACTGTCTTTTTGTCCCATACCGACCATAATTCCCTAAAAATACTCATGATTACAATATGTTTAATTACTCATGATTACAATATGTACAAATTTGTATAACTCATCAGAAATCTATATTTTTTGTACCTGATATCGGGGTCTTCCAACAATAGAAGGAAATACAGCTCGAGGAGCGTCATCCCCTGCAAATCCAGCTTTGCACATTCCAGATCCATTGTCAATTACCAACGCGGCTACATCGTCGTCACACATTTTAAAATATTTAACAAATGACTTTACAGCAATATATCAAAGCAGAATACGAATTGTTTGTATAACAAGTTAATAAATAGGACAACTGAGAGACTAGATGATACAACGTTCTCGCGTAACATTAGCTTCTGAAGCATTGCGTTTCTTCCTAGAAGAGTTGCTTTATATGAGCTCCCCACCTTCCACCCACAAATCCACGCACACATCTGTCTCTTTTTATGTGACGACCAGAAATGAATAACATTTTAAATAAGCTTAACACTACCAGTTTCCTTTACATTAATAGATACAGAAAGAACATATTCGCTTATTATTAAAAAAAAGATTACAAGTGGACTGATTTTGAAATTTGTTTATAAAGTCGTAAATTACAGTGAATGTATCAATAACGAAAATATAATTTGTAAATATATATAGCTTTTAACATAGTTATATAATATAGTTTAACATTAAAAATAACGTGCGCATAAATGATACAAATAAAAATATATTTAACGATATGTTTCACTTAGAAGTATAGTATAATAGAATATATACGAAGATTACAATTGTGATTTGTTATCACTACATATATATTATGTAAAATAAAATTCAATATATAACATTCCTTTCGTACATTTTTTTTACTTTTTACAAAGAAACATGTATATATTTTAAATAAAAGACTTAATTGCTCTTTAATACATGCCAATTATAACTGGCAGCTACTATTTATAGTATTATCCTCAATAAATGCGTGAAGTTCTCGCAGTAATTAGAGCATAAATTTTTCTGCGTTCCTGCAGCCGCATTAATTTCCCTGCAAATTTACACTAAACTGCAATCTTTTTAGGCATAACACGAGGAATGTAATGAATTTCATTTGCAAAAATTTTCCAAGCAAATAAATTTTATTTAAAAATAAAATAACTTTTATCACTGAAATCTATTTAAAAATAGATTTCTACACAGCAAGTAAAATGAATCGAACTAACAAGATTCAATGATTCAATCATAGAACATAACTATTATTCGTTCAATAAGTTCTCTCCATATATGTCATAGATTGACAAAATTAAACAAAAAATGAAGGAAGCAAGGGAAGCTCATAAAATTAACGGGCTAAAAAGTTTAATTGTTCTAAATTGTGTCTCCTATAAATGTGTGCATTTTTTAAAAATAGATAATCAATGTGCTCGTGGTTTCATGAAATACATTTAACAAACAATGTTACATATTTTTATAAGAATATGGTATAATTATATTGGCCCTTCAATAGTTTTGTTAGCAATTTTTACTATTTTATATAATTTCAATCAATCCATTTACACTATCAATTTATAATATTGGATATATATATATATCATATATCAATTTTTATATTCACATATAACGCAAATTTGTGACTGCTGTTATTCTCATTCACATAATTTCTAGATAACAAGCTTTATTACTTTAAGAATACTTTACAAACCAATGTGCATTACAGAGAATCACTGTTCCATAGACTGATCGCCCACTAGAGCGATCTTTATATATAATTGCTGTATTTCGCTCCCTAATTAACTGCTCGACTAATGATATTAATTAGGCTGTGAAATTAAGTATCCAGTTCAGTCTGAAGTTTTTGCATAAACCACTTTTGATATTTTAATATTATAATGCTATATAAATGTAATATAATAAAAAGGCCACATATAAACAATTCGCGCAATCATTATTTTAAAATATGTGATTATGATTAGACAAGCAATACCTTTTTTATAGCTACATGCATATACACACACGCACAAACATACGCGCGCGCGCACGCATGTCAGTAACGTGCAAAATGCATGTCAGAATATATATACAATATATATATATATATATATATTCGAAGATATTAAGTAAAATAAATATAATAAACATGATGTAAACACATTTTAAAGAATATAAAGAAAGAAATAATCAGAGGACACATATACTATGGAAACAAAAATTTCTTTTGTTTTCTTTTTAATTATTCTGACATGCACTTCCACGCATATTATATACATATATTAAATTTTATATACAAATACTGCACAAAAAGCAGTATTCCAAGATATGGACTTTCTTTATAAAGCAATAATATTTTGTAATAAGAATAAATTAGAAAGTATCAATTGCCAACATTATCATTATAACAGTCTTAAAAGTTTTACTTATCCCAGAGTCCGACTTCTTTCATACGTGTTTGAAAGTATTTTTCCAAAGCATTGGCACAACGGTAATATTCAGTATTAGGACTATTATACAATCTACAGTTACTGAAAATCCGTAACATGTCTGCTATAAACAATCTCTTTATTACATAGTATCCCGAATTCAAGCGATCATGCATCGTCTTGAGATCTATACGAATAAATGCATTTTGTTACAAAATGGAGTTTCTTGTATTCAATTAACTACTTTCAAATAATGAGACTACGTAATTATTTGCACTATATAAGATTTTAAACAGTAAAATATATGGACACTTTTAAAACTCACCCATAGGATATTTTATATGGTCGTAATAATCTGGTACATCATTTTTATCTACAGGTTTCAAAAAAGGCCACGCTGTGCTGTGTTTTTTCACACTATTCAGAACACCATTTAATGTATTACATAAAGAATCTGGAACCTCTAAATTTGTGTCCATTGATTCTGGACCTTGCATTCCTTTCGCCACACCTCTTGTTCTAGTTTGAGAACAACTTTTCCATCCAGTTTCATGAATCCCTGGAATACACTCGATGGGGATTCCCCTTAAACCTTCCTTAAAACACGTTAAGCCAGGATGCACTTTCTGTATTTCTTGTTGTCTCTGGTGAATCAGCTTTTTCACTATTTCCTTCTGTTTCCTAATAACTGCCGTAAATTCAGTATATACAATTTTTGGATTTAGCTCACAATGCATTAATGTCGCTCCCACGTAATATTTAATGTACCCCTGGTGCACCGACTTCGGCAGTTTTATATCTTTGCTAAATCCCTGTTTCTTAAAATATCCAATAGCAAAATCATCAGCGAATGTAAGAAAATGCAGTATGTTGTTTTTAATATGATAATCTTTCAACATGTTCATTAAGTGCGTTCCATAGCCTTTTACTTGCTCATGGCTCGTAACAGCGCAAAACACTATTTCGGTGAACCCTTGACTTGGAAACATACAAAAGCAAATCCCACCAATCGGACTACCATCCTTTATCAAAGCTAATGTTTTATGCTTTCTGTAGGGGGGAGACAAAGAATACTATAATGAATACATTCGTACGTAAAAATATTTAAATTATAAGTATCATAAAATTATAGTAATATTATAGTATACTAAATTATCGTTACTCACGGATCAAAAACAAGTTGAGTAATGTATTCTTTGGGTGTTTTTGGTAATTGATGACTGAATATATCTTGCAGCCCTATTAGCCAAAGCATAGTTTGCTTAGACACTGGCCGTGTCAGGCTATTTCCGACTACATGAAATTCTATTATCTTTTTACTTTCTTCTATTTTAGCAGTTTCGTCTCGTGGCACGTTTGGTGGAAATACTGCGTCAGAACCAGACATATAATTAGTGTCATTAATAGATGCAACAATTTCGGCAATGGTCTCATCTGGTAGATCCTCGAAAGTTTCTTCATTTTTTCGCCTTTTTGCCTCAAGACGTCCCTCGGCATTAGGACGTTTCTCCTGGATCTTTTTAATTCCAGGACTAATATTTATTGTTGTAAAATTGTCTTTTTCATTTGGAGTGACAGTAACTTTTTCAAATTCTCCCGTTTTTCTTGCTTGATGAGCTTTTGATTCCAAGGCAGTTTGAAAGTGAGAAGGTGGAATTTGTTTAAATTCAGGATCCCAAATTGGAGAATTGTCGGAATAAATTTCCACTTCTAACGATGATAAAAACCTTGAATAAAATATGATAAATTGATATTTACAAGTTATGTATATAAGAAATGAAAAAGAAATGTAGAACATACTTAGGAAAATGTGTTAAAACTAAAACTCTTTTCTCGGGTGCAATTTTATCTCTTTCATTATTACACTTATCCATTAACTGTCTGCAAACTGATCTAAACACGGCTTGTAACAGGGTTTTTCCAAAAACCAAAGGAGTGTCGTAATGTGGCAAGGAGTCACAAAATGCAGGCACATGACAAAAAACGAGCCAGCGGGTATAATTAATTTTATAAGCAGGAGCTTCATCTATATTGATTGTTAACCGTCTGGCACTGGGTGCTTCAAAATTCCAAAAATTCAGGCAGTGTAAAAGCATCTTTGCCATGTCGTACATAATCTGCCATTCTCTCGATGGCAAATGACTAAATTTATACAAAACAAAATTCATTACTGCTTTCGCTATGTTAGGTCTTTCAAAGGGTGGTTGCCCTAATGGGCCTTCTACAGTTGGCTTTGTCATAGACAAGATACAGTTTCTCAATAATTTGTACAAATAAATATATACTTTCTTAGTATCAGAATCTACTTCTCTGTGTGTACATGCAAAAATATTGTCAGCATCAATAGCCATTCCCAATAATCGATTGATTTCCTCATCAGACTGAACCGGTAAATGTTTGATATGATTTTCCAAGGGATGAGTACATATCTTGCATGTGTCAAAAAAATTTATAACAGGCTGCTGTATCTCGCCCTTTGGTGATTTTATAAGTGGCTGTGCATTTTTCCAGCCTGTACATTTGCATTCCTCTGTTTGACAAGCACTGTAATTTGCAAGCTTCAACAATTTCTTTTCTTGTGGCCAATTGTACGTTTGCTGCTTGCGTTGATGTATCCTTTGCAGATTACTCGTACGATTTACTTGAGCCTGCGGCTTAGCTGAATTTGCATCCTTAGTATTACTTTCTTGTTGCAGAGTACTGCTGGCAGGTTGTCCAGTCTCTTCCAAAGAAGCGGTTGTATGAGAATTGATGTCCTCGGATGCCATTCTACAAAAAATCATTATAATATTCATGTTACGGATTGAACAAGTTGTATTTGTGTGAATCAGTCGTATCATAATCGTAATAATTTTTTAGGTCACTTACGTGAATTTATACACACATTAAAAAGTTTCTTCACAAGTACAAGGAAATTAAATCGCAATTTTATACGAATCGAATTAATTATACGTTTCTGCTCTCAGTGACATTTATACTCAACTATTCGACAATGATATTCAGATTTAAATAAACAATTACGATAGCCGCAAAATTTTTATGTCGTTATAAAGAGCATTCTCTACGATTCTCTACAATTTCTAATGTTATTATTATATCGATATATAGGACAGTTTGACAGATTAGGTTAGGTTATATAAAGTGTTCTCCCTAATGCCTCCTACACACTGGGCGCATTCAGCAGAAAAGAGCGCTACGAGAGCGCTCGCTGTTATTGGTGTATTCTTCTAGATCATCCAATCAGAATTTTAAATCTGGAAGAATATACCAATAACAGCGAGCGCTCTTGTAGCGCTCTTTTCTGCTGAATGCGCCCACTGTTACATTATGCTGCATCAAGAAACGTAACGATATAGGATAACACATGTCCAAGCAAAGGCCAATTGTTTTCTGTTGTTTGGAAGTAATAATATATGGCGGAAGATGACTGGCTGTCATATGGGCTTTAAAGTATTTTTTAGCCCGCAAACAAAACAGAGTAGTAAGCCTCAAAAACCTTAAAAAATTGGCCAATCATAGTCGATTATTCTTCTCACATTCGACTGCAATCTCTGTCAAATGGATTTAAATCTTTATTCGTGGGGCTATGTATGATTTAAGTTTTCTTTAATATAAATTAATTTCTGTGAAATCTGAATTTTTCTTATATTAAATTTTAAATTCGAAAATTTCACGAGCAAAGAATAAATTTTGATTCAACTTTTTAGCAACTGTCCTAAGTAGCTATTAGAGGAACAAATAATAAACAATTATCATTTTTTGATATTTTTTTATATGATAAGATACAAAAAATTCTACTTATCCCACAGACCAATCTCTTTCATACGTGTTTGAAAGTATTTTTCCAGAGCATTAGCGCAACGATAATAATCAGTTTCGAGACTATTGTACAATCTACAATTTGTAAAAATTCGTGTCATGTCAGCAATAAACAATCTTCTAGTTACATAGTATTTAGACTTCAAACGATCTTCCATAGTTTTGAGATCTGCAATATAAAAAATCATGTATTATTAGTTCCTGATATATTAAGTTTTTTTTATTTTTTCAAATTTATATTTAATATTTAATTATTAAAAATTGCTTTAAAATGTATTATATCTTCTCTATTATATCTTCTCACCCATTGGATATTTTATATGATCATAGTAGTCTGGAACCTCGTTTTTGTTTACAGGTTCCAGAAATGGCCAAGCTGTGCTGTGACTCTTCACACTATTCAAAACACTGTTTAAAGCGTTATAAAGAGCCTCTGACATATCCATGCAATCTATAAGTTCAGAACCTTGTGGTCCTTTGGCCACACCTCTTGTTCTTGTTTGAGCGTAATTCTTCCATCCGGTTTCACGAATTCCTGGAATGGATTCGACAGGAATACTTTTCACGCCATCTTTAAAGCACGTTAAGCCCGGATGAACCTTTTGTATATCCTGTTGCCTTTGATAAATTAATTTCTTGACGATTTCTTTTTGTTTCCTTAATACTGCTGTAAATTCAGTATATACTATTTTTGCATTTAGTTCACAGTGCATCAATGTCGCTCCTTCGTAATCTTTGATATATCCTTGATACATTGGCTTCGACACTTTTATATCTTTGCTAAATCCTTGCTTTTTAAAATATCCAATAGCAAATTCATCCGCAAACGTAAGAAAATGCAGTATGTTGTTCTTAATGTGATAATCTTTTAGCATGTTCATTAAATGTGTTCCATAGCCTTTTACTTGCTCATGACTTGTAACAGCGCAAAATACAATCTCAGTAAAACCCTGAGTAGAAAACATGCGAAAACAAATACCGCCGATTGGACGTCCATCTTTTATCAGGGCCAATGTTTTATGTTTCCTGTGTGATAAGCAATGACTTATTACTAAATAAATTTCTACAATAAATTAACATGTTATTAATTTCAGATAATACTCACGGATCAAAAACAAATTGAGATATATATTCTTTCGGCATTCTGTCTAATTGATGGCTGAATACATTATGCAATCCTATCAACCAAAGCATAGTTTGCTTAGATACAGGCTGTGTCAGACTGTTTCCAATAACATGGAATTCTATGATCTTTCTACTTTCTTCAATTTTAGCAGTTTCATCTCGTGGAACATCCGGAGGAAATACTGCATCAAGCCCATACATATAATTGGGATCATTAATAGTTGCAACAATTTTAGCAACAGTTTCCTCTGATAAATCTTCAAAAACTTCTTCACTTTTCCGTTTCTTAGCATCAGGTCGCCCTTCGGAATAAAAACGTTTTTCGGGAAATCTTCTTATTCCAGGGCTAATATTTATCGTTGTATAATTATCTTTCTCGTTTGGTGTAATAATAACTTTTTCAAATTCTCCTGTCTTTCTTACTTGCTGTGCCTTTGATTCTATAGCAGCTTGTACATGAGGTGGTGGTGCTTGTTTAAATTCAGGATCCCACATGGGTGAACTATCAGAATAAATTTCAGCTTCTAGTGCCGAAAGAAACCTTAAATACAAAGAATCATGTAGTTTCTATTATAATCACGAAAAATAAATGTAAGAAGAGGAAAGACTTAATATACACACGTACTTAGGAAAATGTGTTAAAACTATAATTCTCTTCTCCGGCGTTATTTTGTCTCTTTCATTATGACATTTATTCATTAATTCTCTACAAAGTGGTTTGAACACGGCTTGCAATAAAGTTTTTCCAAAAACTAAAGGAGTATCGTGATGTGGTAAAGAGTCACAAAATGCAGGAACATGGCAAAAGACTAGCCAGCGAGTATAATTAATTTTGTAAGAAGGAGCTTCATCTGCATTAATTGCTGCTTGTCTAGCACTGGGTGCTTCAAAATTCCAGAAATTCAAGCAATGTAGAAACATCTTTGCCATATCACACATAATTTGCCAATCTGCTGGTAGTAAATGACTAAATTTATATAAAACAAAATTCATTACTGCTTTTGCCATGTTAGGTCTTTCGAATGGTGGCTGTCCCAATGGACCTTCTATGGCTGGCTTTGTCCTAGACAAGATACAATTCCTCAATAATTTGTATAAATAAAAATAAACTTTCTTAGTATCAGGATCTGCTTCCCTATGTGTACATGTTAAAATATTATCTGCATCTATAGCCATTCCCAATAATCTATTAATTTCCTCATCAGATTGAACTGGTAAATGTTTGATATGGTTTTCTAAAGGATGAATACACATCTTGCATGGATCGGAAAAACTTATAAGAGGCTGCTGTATTTCACCCTTTGATGTCCTTATAATCGGCTGTGCATTTTTCCAGCCTGTACATTTACAATCCTGTGTTTGGCAAGCACTGTAATTTGCAAGCTTCAATAATTTCTTTTCTTGTGGCCAACTGTATGTCTGCTGTTTGCGTTGATGTATTCTTTGCAAATTACTCGTTGGATTTACTTGAGTCTGTGGTTTACTTGAGTTTGCATCCTTATTAGTACTTTCCTGCGATGTATTGGTGACAGACTGTCCAGTCTCTTCCGGAGCATTTAATATTGTATGAGAATTGACGTCCTCGGATGCCATCCTCAAAAATATAATTATGTTTGTTATATATTAAGAATTATAGTTATATGTAAGTCACTCTTTAGTCATATCAATAATCACCATAATTTTTGAAGGTATAGAATAATATATATACTTACTAACTTACATAAATTTCTATTACAATCAATTATGACATAAAGAAAATAAGTTGCTATTTGGCGTGATTAAAGTTAATTATGCTTTTATTCTCAATTATATTTTTGGCTTTCGTATTAAATAATAAGTATTTTATAATATTTGGGATTAAATGATCGATTATAACATTTATAAGTAATTTTTTTGTAGCCACATTTTCCACAATTTAGTATCGTTGATTTAAAACTTAACCGGGATTAGATTAGGTTATGTATGTATGTACACAGTAGGACCGATGGCGCTACCATCGAGGGCTGCAACTGCTGCAAGCGGGTTAGAAGTGGTTGGAAGTTGGAAATCGCATCACTGCTTCGCATTACACGAAAAATGGCAGAGAATTTTGGAAGAGAAACTCCACCGATTTATAACGAGGAAACCAAGACTGCGGGACAACCGTTGTCGGATTTCTTGTTGCAATTGGAGGATTATACACCCACGGTATCTATTCACTTTCTTTGTAATACAAATTTCTCTAAAAAAATTAATTTGCACTTGGGTAATTTATAATTATGCTTGTGTTATTCTACAATGTTAACGTTAGGTACCTGATGCCATCACTGAACATTACTTGCATACGGCTGGTTTTAACGCTATAGATCCTAGGATGTAAGTACGAGCGCAATATGTTTAATTCTAATATACACACTAGGGTTTCATAAATCTCATTACAATTTGCTAAATCAAGATCTTTTTACGTTTTGAATTTTTGCTTTGGATCTATAGGATCTCAAAGCTCCTTAATTCTATCAATAGTTAAACATTATGGACTTGTTCCTTAATAAATTCTCTACTAATTAAAAAAAAATTAATTAAAATATGTCCATTTTTATGAAAATTATGATAACAATTATGGATGTGGTTCAAGAGACCCGAGTGTGTATATCAAGGATACAAAAAATAAACATATAGTTAGCGTTAAATTATCTTGTAGTTTGTTAAAAGTTTTGTTAACTAAACATGTAATATTTATTTAGTAAATTTATCAGATAATGTTACATGTATTATTATATGATTTGTTATTTTAGAGTACGCCTGGTATCATTAGCAGCACAAAAGTTTATCTCAGAAATTGCCAACGATGCACTGCAGCACTGTAAAACACGTGGTGCTAATCAGAATACAAAAACAAAAGGAAAGGACCGACGTTATACTTTGACTATGGAAGATCTGACACCAGCAGTTGCAGAATATGGAATAATAGTGAAGAAACCACATTATTTTGTTTGATTGAACAAACTATGCAATTTGTTGTATTTAAATTACATCAGTACGATTAATAATAAGTAACTACATTTTCGCGCAAATTTGTCATCAAGAGTCAAAATATCATCCATATAAAAAAAATATATTGTTATATAAAGGAAAAAATCATGTCCACATATGTATTACAGTTTGAACATATATTTAAAAGAAGTTCATTAAAAACGATATTATTGTACAAATAATGTCCTTATTTACCAATGATAACTCTAATCTTAGTTTAACTTTTTATTTTTTTTAGTTCTTAAAAAAAAAGTAATGAATAAACTAAGAACGAAGTTAAAAGGACAAATTTCTTAAAACGTTTTAACGTTGTAATTATAATATTAAGGACACAGATATATATATATCCTTTATTATGTTGTTGTATCATCGCTAGTATTGTAAGAATTTGGAAAATAAGTTTCATATAATAAAAATTATGTCATACTGTATCAATTTATGTTTTAATGTTTGAATAAATATGCATTTATTTAAAAAAAAGATATCTATTTTTATACTTATATATTTGAATTAAAAATATATGTATAAAATATCTTAGATTAATTTTTTTATAACTATCAATTATGTATATTTAAAGCACAGAATAATAAGATAGATCAATTATTGTTAAAAAATACATTATTACTTTAAAAAAAATATACAAATTGCATATCCTGCAAAAAATCATAATCATAATATGAGACAAATTAAAAGATTGCGGAACAAAATGTGTCGTATTACCGATCGCCGATCGGAATATTTTTAAAGGCGCTAATAGATCAGACTCTAGGTATTCATTTTTTCTTTCGACCTTTTCCCTAAGGCGGAAACGTGAAAGTGAAAATTTTTTGTATGATGTTCATAATACATTCATAATAAGTTTTCGCTTTTCACATTTCCGCTCTAAAAAAAAATTACAATTTACATGGTTGATACCCTGCTCTCGTTAATTCGATATTGGTCGTATCTACTTCGCCGCTACATACAGGATTACAGGAACAGGAATCGTGGCTGGTCATAGTCATTCTTTAATTATGTAAAGAAGAGGAAGAAAAATACGAGGCTCTGCAGGGATCACCTAACCTAAAAGTTAAACGCGCTATATAGGTACGTCTTGCGCCAAAAAGGTAAAGATTGAAGACACTTTAAATGGCTTGAACTTCCTCTTTACCTGAAGGAAAATATAAAAAAAAGTTGGTTGCCTCGGTGACAATAAACATGTCCATTCAACTCTAGATTTCTATCGATATATTTCTCTCTGCCAATTTACATTACACTCATGAATTCATGATTATAACGCGACATCCAGCGACATCTCGTTTATCGGTATATATATGAGGAAATTCTTGAATATACAGAAATATAAAATCCCATAAAAAGACACGTGAATATGCGATGAATCAGAATAAGTAGTCGAGGATTGTTCGCGAAGAGGTTGGTTCTAAACAGTGTTTTCAATTAATGGGCGCATCGTTTGTTAAACAGAGCAGCGACAAAATGAGCAAGTACGTATTATTTTTAATACTGCGATTAACCCAAACTTAATCCACCTGCGTTTTATATAAACAAACTTTTTTGCCTCAGTCCTGAGAAAAAAGGACCAAAAAAAGATGTCAAGCAAGGTCAGTCAAATAGTATTGCGCGACCGCTTTCCATTGAAGGTCCCTCGACCTCTAATAGTGCCGAACAAATTCCACCGCAACCATTACCAAATCAACCAAGGCAACCAACTAATTTGCAAGGATTACTCAAATATGCTATGGATGCAGCACAGTCTGAGGATCTGGAAAATAAACCACAAGTTTATCCTTTGGACGAAGAAGTACGAAATTTAATTTAAGACCTATTTATGCACTATTTGTTTGTATATTGTCTCTATTTAATGAGATACATTTATACTTTGTAGAAAAAGATATTTTTGAATGAGGCGCTATCATCGTTAACAGTAAACGTAATAGAAGAATTGCAGAAAGCTGTACAAATTTTGTCTAATGTCGTCAATCTACGAGTAGATGATGATTCATCGGAATATGAGAGTGTATTGGAAAGGATGACAGATTTTGTAGATAATATCGATATAGCAAACGACTTTTATAAGATTGGAGGTTTCTCGATATTTCAACCATGCTTGAATTCCTCTCATAGTAACATCAGATGGCGGACAGCTGATATTATCGCTGAATTAGCACAGAATAATCCGTTTTGTCAAAACAAATTATTAGAAACTGGAGTATTTCCTGTGTTATTATCTATGATTGATACAGATCCATCAGAACAGGCCAGGATAAAAGCTCTGTATGCAGTGTCATGTAAGTAATGGAATGATATAAAAATCTCAGTCTTTTATCTTTTTCTTCTTACGTTAAGCCTCTGGTCTGTGCCATACCTCTCATATGCTTGTGATGTGCATGCTGGTTATTCAATTATCACAAGCATATGGGACTTACAGTTTTTAACGCCGATTTCGAACAGTGGATTTTATTGAATGGTGTTTCTGTGGGCAAGAATACTCTCTGGAGGTTGCCAGCCTTTTCCAAAAGGAGTTACGAGAATAAATATTTTGGTTCCTTCAGGAATCGAATCTGGTACCTCTGGCAGACCAGTGTGCTACCATGCTATGCTTGTGTTCTTTTATCTCATAATTATGTTTTGAATATAGGTATAGTAAGAGGATATCCAGCATCATTACAGTATATGGATATGAATGATGGTTACTCGGTGCTCTTGCGGGCAATGCAGAGTCCAGTGGAGAAACTACAGATAAAATCTGCATTCTTACTTTCCAGCTTGTGCAGTAGAAATAATTCAAACAATATAAAATATACTTTAATAAAAATGGGATTCATAGAACAAGCAGCAGGATTATTGGGTAGAATGAATTTACAGCCGACAGTCAGGTAATACATTTGGCATTTCGAAGGAACATAACAATGTTTAACAGTTTTTTGAGATATAAATCTAGTATTCTTTTATTACAGAGAACAACTATTAAGAGTGCTCAGTGGCATGATAAACGATAACTTTTTGCCGGCATTAAAGGAATGTCGTCGATCACAATTGTGTTTAAGATCCACTTTGGAGCAACTGTTGACAGAACTAAAACCTGTGGAAAATCAGGATGAGATTGACATGTGTTCCGAACTTCTAGATAAAGTATTTTCGGAATCTGATACGTATCAAGAGAGATAACGAATTTGTATTATAATCTTTCCTTTAAATAAAATCTTGTTTTGTAATTCTAACATAGATTCTTATAATTTTCAATAATTTGAAGGAGTGTGCATAGGTTCTAACTGACAAATAAAACTATTTCTTATGTATTACATGCATCAAACAAATCATGAGAATATTTTATTTCGTAAACCGATGTTTTTAGCCCTACGATCGGCAAAATTGGACAACTGACGAAATTTGTTTTCGAAATCTTTCACGTTCTGGGTCACACGTAATCTTCTGTATTTTAAACATTTAAACACGTGCGTATGAACCAATTGTCTCTGACAGACACTTTGTGTAATACGAATCGGCGCGTCTTCAAATTAATTCGCTCAACTGAACGCTCACGCACATCCGGTGCGTCAATCAGGCGGTTCGTTTCATCATCCATCCCCACCATGACTCCTGCTGGCGTGTACTCCACTACTTTTCTCTGTCTTCCCTGATACGCTCCGTATTCTCTTCTGATATCTTTCTCTCTTCCTCCTGTCAGCGCGCATCTGGTCTAGTTCGCCAAATACTAACCGGCTAGTATAGTCAGCCGGCAGTTCTCACCGGACCTTCTCAGGTGATTCGCCTTTCTTTCGACATCCTCCAAATGTCTCAGAAATACTCGAGCATACGTTTACTCAAGATCACGGGACAGTTGCCGAAACGTCGCTCTTCTCGGAACGGATTTCCCTGATGGACTTGGATTGACGTGATTCAAAATCGGTCTTAGGATCCAGCACATCACGATAGAGAAAATACGTGATCAACCAGAATGACGCGAAAGAGGAGCATCTCATCGTTATAATATCCCGTCAGTTAGCCGAAACCGTCTTGCGAATTATCAAATTGAAATCACCGCGAGTTATCCGCGAGGGATCCAGAGACGCAAACGCATGCATCAGCGCGGTGATCGAGAATTAATTTAGTGTCGAGGATTGATTATTGTGTTAAAAGTTATCAATTATAAACTTATTATCAATTCGATTATTTGGAGTTGCGGCTGATGAAAATCCAGCGAAGAGTTATTCTATATCTATACATATATCGACAATTTTCTGCAACTAGAATACAACTTTAAAAAAAATGTATACTGGAAAAGAAAACATGGGACCATTTGAATTTAAATAGATTTTTTATCAAGAGATTCAAAGAATTCCTAAGAATTTTTAGAGAAATTGATTATTCAATTTTAAAGGTATTTACAAGAAAACTTTTATAATTAGATATTTCATAGTAAAAAGATAATTACAATGTACGATATTCTTTTACAACAGACAATAAAACTTATCGTGGAATAGTAAGTTTTTAATTTAAAAGTATTACTCTCTGACATTTCAATATTAGCGGAATAAAAACGAGAGAAAACTAAAGGAAGAAATAAAAAAGAAACTCAAGAAACACAGCTCGGTCATCAGCTCACTTTCTTTTTCATAAAAGAGAACAAAGATGAATCGTACGCAAGGAAACGAGCTCTGGGTATTCGGATACGGATCGCTTTGCTGGCATCCTGGTTTCGCGTATACGAAAAGCACGACCGGCTACGTGAAGGGTTTCAGCAGGCGATTCTGGCAAGGCAATACCACGCATCGTGGAACGGAAGAAAAGGTGAGTCAATCTGTCCTTCAATTTTTTTCTTTAAACTTTAATTATCACCGAGTCACGTTTGTCATCGCTGATCACACTGAGAAAAAAATATTTAAACATTTATTTGTAAAATGAATCTATCTTACACAAATAAATTGTTAAGTATCTTTTTCTTAGCGTAAAACTGTTTCCATATTCAGGAACTTGCGTATTCGATAAATTGAAAGAAACAAATCATTTTTCGAGACTGCATTTAATTGCACAATCTCTTGCTTGATTTTTTCTTTTCTAACAATGAAATCTGTAACCGTGGCGGCTACCAAATAACACAATTTCATGTTTAATAAATAATCGAAATAATAAATGTATTTCAAAAAAAGAATTTCAAATGTTATTTTGACGAAAATAATAAAAGTGCACTTTTGAGATATGCATTTGAGTTAACACTTTTTAAGGCTTTAAACTTCATACATATGTATATCTGTACATATTTAAATAATAATTAGAACATATAAATGCTAATTATAAGAAAATTAGGCTTTACTTTAATGTAATAACAAAATTACGATATTTATGTTTTCGTATATTAATAATATACGTACCTTCATAAGAGGGTGAAAAAGTCTGTTTTCTTAATTTCAGTACATTTCTTTGCGTTCTGATAAATAGTACATTTTTGCATACTCTAAGTATGTATTTATAAAATTGTAGCAGAGATTGAGACGTAAATGTAACTTACGTCTACCATAAACTTACAAATGATTTTAATTTAATTGACTATCGGTCGAGATATGTTTTGTTTATGAATATTAATCATGCAGAAACATAAATCGCAATATGTTATCGTATCACTAAAAGAAAATTTAATTTTTTGTAATTATCATTTGTAATTAGCATTTAGTCTCAATTATTATTCATGTCTGTATAAAAACTAAAACCTTATATAATAGTAAGAATTGCAAAAGTTAATACATTCGTACTGTTATATAATACACATTTACGCCGCATATTCGATAAATATTTCGAAAATTATGTTGCGAATGTTAAGAGATTTTTTAGTATGAATCTAAAAAACTATTAGAACTTTATAATATATCTCTAATATTTTACTATTATTTATACTATTTCACATGGCAGCTTCTCGTGTATTGATGCGACAATACGCATCTTCAGTTCACGTGATAATAAAGATCGGAACAGCCGTACGGACTTTGGATAAAGCAAACGTTCGTGGCAACGACCCTATCGATACGATAAAATAGCAAACAAAATCCCACAATTATGAATAGGAATTTGTAATTAATTATGCTCTCTTAATCAGAGAAAAAAGAGCGTGTCCTGCATTCGCCATAATATTTACAAATTGGAAATATGAATTATTCCCAAAATATAATATGTTACATCAATGTATACATATGTGTATGTGTTGTACGTGAAATGTATAAGCGCTCTTATATAAACAGAAATTATATATAAAAAGAAAAAATAGAGTTGTAAAATATTCAAAAAATATAACTAACAAGTTATGTTTTCATGATATATTTATTTCGGAAATTTAAACTGAGTTGATCAAATTTGGCTCGAAAAACATTAATAATACGAATTAATGAAAGCTGCTTTAATCGTAGATGGATGTAAAAATCGACGATTACATCTTTTTTGTTTAAAAGTTTTTAGCTTATTGCGTATTGCGTTAGCTTAATGCCAAGTCCTGCTGCATTCATTTATTTCGCGGACGATATATATCCAAAATATTTATAATATATCTTCACGTATAAAAATGTGCTTCATACATTTTGCACGTGATTTTTATTTTCAGTCATTTGAAAATTCTATTAATACCTGAATTTTATTGCGCTCGTCGATGTATGTCGCATATTCTTTTTTTGGTTTTGGCCTAATTCCAAGTGTACGCGATACATTTTTCGCGACACTGATAATTTATGTGTGATTGTCTCGATTTGATAAGAGTCTATCGACATGTAATTTTGATAAAATTGCGCTGGAAAGATCGAGATTTGGAGGACACCATGTGAACATAACGTGCACAAAATAAAAATAGCATACTATTACGAGCGCAAAATGCCGCAACTTGTAATAATGAGAAAAGGTTCGACGACTGTCTTTTGACCAAGCTTTATTCAACGGTGTTACAAGCAAACTTACAGACTAGCGAGCTAAGGTTGATGACGAGATTATGGCTTACGAAATTAGACTAACTCGAGCTGAGCTAGAAGGATCTTTTTATTGACAAAAGAGTCTTCTATTAGCTCCAACCAATAACGTGAGATTTTTAAGTACCAAAAATGTACGTAAAAGGGATAAGGAAAAACTGTAGAAAGTGACGATGACTCAAGAGTCTATTAAAATGAAACATAAAATAAGTTCATTAGACATATACCCCTTTTTTGCCTATAATTCTAAAAACATCTTAAAACTGAATATTCAAAAGAGGTTTTCAAAAGGATTAAATTGAAAAGAAAATAAAAGGACAAAAAGGAAAACAAAGCAATTAGTGAAAGTAATAAAATAATGGCAAGAAACAAGGTTTATTAAGAAGGTTTAGGGAAAAATACGTTAAAACTTTCTATACACTAAAACATGACAACGGTTACGTTGGATGTAACAATACTCGAAATTCATTTTTACTCTCTCTTTGTTTTAACACGCACAAGAAAACCCACGCGCTTTGTCACTTCCTTCTTTATTTTGTTTATGTTTTATCTTTCTTTTCTTTATTTTTTTTTAACTGAAAAATAATAAAAGAATGTTACTTTTGATATGTATAACTTATTACTATAATATGTAAATGTAGCTGTTTAAATTAATGATTTAAAAATAAATATTATAAATAAATATTTTATTTTTAACTAGCAACCCTCAGTCCAGCTTCGCGTAGACAGAATAAGCCGAGAAAACGCTCTAAAGATTGTTTTTTCTTTGATTTATCTCACTAAAATTGTCTCTGCTCAACTTTCTTATATACTACTCAACAAAATTAAAGGATCACTTGTTCCACATTGCAAAAATAGACAAATTTCGAGACAGAATAACTTCATCAAAAATCATCGTATCGAGATTTTTAAAAAAAGTATTTTAAAGCTTGAAATCTCTACTTTTCAGACCGGTACTTCAAAAAACGGTCTTACTGATATTTCATGAAGTTACACTAACATAAATAAAAGTGCGTCAAACCTCAAAATTTTTTACGAAGTTTGAAAAGTTCCACCGCACGAACTAAAAATTGTGCACAAATGGAGTTGACAGCTTTCGAAGGAATGAATCCTTACCTTTAATTTGCTTTTTTATCGATCTCTGTACGATTTTTTTTCACCGAGTTATTTAACGTTGAAGTAAAAATGACCCTTTTTGCTACATGTAGTCTTTTTAAAGTTTATATATACATTTTTCTTTCTTGGAAAGAGAGAATAAATGTTGCGATATAATGCGTTTTGTATTACACTTACGTATAAATTACGTGAAATTGTATATATAGCCAGTTATAAACCAGTAGTAACTGATATCTTCAATGAAAGATAAGTTCCGTGTCTTGGATTATTCTTTTTGCATTTCGCAACAATGCGATATGTACTTTCTGCTTACAAATAAGTCTATATTATGTGTATTAAGTATGTATACAATAATATTATATTATACACACACATACATATAATATAAACACACGTACGCATATTTAATGTAATAATATAATCCTTTAATAAAGCTAAATTATTATGTGTACTTACATGTATAATTAGTCTAGTCTATTTCTCTAGAAAAATTAGTTTACAAACAAATTTCGTTTCATATTGAAAAGATTTTCTCAAACACAAATTAAAAAATTCTCTTTATACAAATAATTTCTCTCGTATCTTAATCTCTCAATAAGATGATTGTTGCATTTATTTCCTTTATGTTGCAGCCCGGACGAGTCGCTACTCTAATCGAGGACAAAGAGGTACTTGATATTTAATTGAAACGTCTTCTCATCAAATGCAATATAAATTATCAACTATGAGAGTCATGTGCAATATAGATTTTTTATTCGCTTGCAGGCTACAGTTTATGGACGAGCGTTCCAACTTCAGAATATTACGGAGAACTTTTCTTATTTAGAAAACCGCGAATGTACCTTAGGAGGATACGACCTGACAACTATCGCAACGTTTTACAGCCAGCATGAAGACTTGCAATTCCCCGTGATAATTTACATTGCCACCAACAAGAACAAACAGTGGCTCGGCGAGACATCGTTGCAGACTGTAGCGCGCCAAATCACTGAATGTTCTGGTCCAAGTGGACATAACGTCGAATACCTTTTACGGTAAGAGATACATAATGCAAGCTGTGTTCTAAGTTCATCATTATCTGATACTTAATACTTTGATAACGTTATAATTTATATAATAAGACGATAAGTATTGGTGTGACAGCTTGGCGGAGTTCATGCACCGTTATTTGCCAGAGGCGCACGACGAGCATCTCTTTACACTGGAAATGTTAGTACGTTCGCGAATAAAGGAGGAGAACATGTGCTTGGTGACGTTGATGGGAAATAAAAATTTCGATGTCGACCTCGATGAGGACACGGAATCGGCTGTTCCCGCAGAAGAAGTTAACGAGCGACCCAGGGAGAACCCTTTCCAGTTCAGCGCACGAATTCCGTCCAAGAGTTTGCGTTGTGTAAAAATGTAATCAACTGGATCGTACAGTTGTATTTTGCAACTTCGATCGCACATCTCTGTATGATAATATGGTAACGAATGAAAGAAACAGAAAGTTATTTTCTTACTAAAGAAACGTGCAATTTGAGTACAAATTTTCGAACGTACAAACTAGTAATGCAATTACACACTTTCATATTGAATGAATATTGAACTAGAGGGACAATAGTTACTTGAAGAAAAGAGTAAAGAAAAGAACTAGAGTCTATATTTAAAAAACAACTATTTGCAAATTTTTCCGAGATCTCACTAATAACTGTCTCCTTTATGGAAACTATACGTGTAGTATACGTTTGTGAGACGGCTGTGTTAATTTTGTATCGCGTAACCGGCGTAACGTGCTGGACACGTGGGTGGACACCTAGATCGAATTCCTCTATGTACAATTTTATTATAACACGACTCTATATTTATGTATTTTTGTGTGTATTATTTTTAATATATAAGAGAAATTATAAGTCTCCTATTATTTTATTTAATTGATAATTATTACTATAGAATCACAGATAATAATAAAAAAACAATTATTTCTTTAAAATTGCGAAAATATTTCTAAAGCTTAAGACAAAAGAAAAGGTATTTGCAAGTATTTTATGTATGAAACATTTTTTGGAGACTGTCTTCCAATAAATCTTTTTTAAATGTTTAATTTTAAGATATTCTGATATTGCAAATTTGCAATTTGTTTCATTAGTTTAATTACTATATTTTGCGTATTTTGTATTATTTATATACGGTACAGGGCGAGGCTATTCTATAATTTCAACTTTAAAATAATATGAAAATTTTTATGACGGTAAATAATGTTTTTTGCAGTAACGTACGTGTTTATAGCTACATTGTAGATTGTATAATTATGATTGTTCCTTGAGAACACAAGTACAACCTTTAAATGTTTAAATATTCAATATGTGCTATTTAGAAACATAAATATTACTACGAAAAATAAAAAAGGCCTTGTTCTCTATTCTATATATGTATATTTTTTTAATATAAAAAATGATTTTTTAGATATGCCATGTTCTATGAACATGTAAACACAAACTATTAGTAATTTATACTATATGTATAATTTAAATTAATATGAAATTTAAAGAAGGCCTTTATGATATATAAGATAAAAAGTACAAGTCTTAAAGTTTTTAACATATATCGATAAAGTAGGGAAATTATTGCTAACCATCGATCGATAAGCTAGCGACTTTGTATTTGTGATTTTGCTATCGGTAAAATTGTTACCTATATGGGCATTATTTCTTACAATTAAATATAATTATTTTATGTACATACGATTTTTATCTCTTTGAATACATAAAATAATTTTCCTCTGATCATTATTTCGAAATTACAAGATAATGACGTATATGTGTATTACTTTTACATCCTTTGCGTCCATTTATTTGACCAATGAGAATGGCATTTGATAGGAAATTTCATGCGTACATATTTTATTTGAATTCTTCAAAATACATTCAATCCGTCGAGAAATTTATAAACGGTACCTCGTAATATGGAACAGTCATTCATCCAGCCGCTTAGACTCTCCATGAATATTAGACTGACCATTCTATGGAACGTTGCGCTGCATTTTAGCTACCATTATTTTACGTAATAATTCGAACGTTCAAGTTTTAGAAAAAAGATTTCCTGGAGAACACACACACATATACACATATACAGGGTATCATTAACCGATTAAATCACCTATATACACACACACATACACTCGATAGCAGTGTGATAACGGAACATTTGTATCCGTCCCTATCGTTCTATTAGCGATATTATATCCATAATTTAATCGATTTAAGTTGTCGAAATGATCGAAAACACCACGCGTTTTGCTGATAATCGGAAAAGCGAACCGTTTGATGTAAACCGTAAAATTTGATGAAGAAGATTGTTCGTGCAATATTTCATCCGTGATAATTAATTAACAATTAAAACATCGAATAATACAACATATAACAGAAAATTTTTGTTTTTAATCTTAATTAAAAGCGCATAGCGGAAGACTATCTTTTTCTCTTTTTAAAAAGAAGAGCCGTAACGTATGTGCATATTTTATAACGTACTAGCATTTCTTATCTGAAAGATTGTAACGGACTATTCGCAAAAAAAAAAGAAGACATTTTGGACGCAGCCCGATTGTCGCATTCGCGATGCAGTTACACGCCACGGTCTTGACTTAAGTCCCTAGAGTATCTCAAAGTCACGCGTTCGCAGGCGCGAGTCGGGCTTAGAACGGGTTTACGTTAGACATTTATTGCGCGACACTGTAGAAAAAAAAAGGACACTCACACAGCTCGTCTTCGTAACGCAAAAGAGACCTATGCAACGTTCGCTTCTCACGCGTCTTTTTTCTCTCACCGATGAGTAATCGAAAATATAAATAGCAATCTCGCGGCAGAGCGTATTGGATCTATATAATCAAAGCAATTACGTTTAATTTCTCATAACCCTTCGCACTAGTATATATGTATAAAACATGATTTTTTTTTCAATATTAAGTATCAAACACGTGTAGAAATCGTACGACCATGTACTTGATTTCAACAGCGATCCTTCCTCGAATGGATTTTAATTCACCTAATTCTTATACGAGGGAACGTTACGGCAATCTATAATCCGATTCTTCACCGTTACGTCAGACCGAACACTGTTTTAGTTATGGATGCCGATTTCTTACGATAAAGAGAAATCCGTCTGTTGAAGTTATTTCAAGCCGTCTCAAACAAATAATAACGACTTACCCGCACAGTCTTTACAGAATGGACATATACCGGCGTCCGTCACGCATCGCGACGTTAGAACCAGCCAGGTATCTCAGGGATAACGTTACTCGGTAGCACAGTGCGTCTACTGTCCTGTAATTGCCATTAAGAATAGACCCAAGAAATCGATTAAAACCTCTTTACAAATTGTACGAAAGTTGCACTGAACTTTTCTTTCAAAAGAGAATCAGAAGTCTATGGCGAAAAGAAAATATCAAATCGAAATTCTATTCTGTTCCATTTAAGCTTCCTAAATATAAACTTCTGTATTGCTTGTATATACAGGGTGTTTCTTAAATATAACGTCCGCTAATAATACAGTGATATTTTTAATAAAAAAAACTAAGTCGAAAAGTCTTTTACTGTTTTGCAATTTTCGCAATATTTTTATTTAGTTGTCTAATGAACAAAATGTCTAAAATCGACACATAAGACGACTTTAAGATATCTTTAAAAGTTCTTTAAGAAACATTTTCAAAATATTTCACAAAGAGCACTGAAAAATATCTTAAAATAGTCTTATACATTTTATGCGTTTATTCGGGCATTTTTAGAAATTAATATCTCGTTAATTATTGGGAAAATTACAAAATATGAATATATTATATAATATTTCAAATATTTTTTATTTTTGCACAGTAAAATGATCACATTAAACAAATATTAAATATTAAATCTCGTAAAACCGTATATGTGAGAAATGTCTTTTAAATATTGAAGAAACATTGTTTGGTTCGTTAGCCTTTCGATCTATATCTTTTAATTTGTTATGATAAACCTATATTGTTATTTTATAATATAAAATTATACTTGCAACCGATAAGAGTCGAAATAATTCGTCATTAACGTCCGCAATGAAAGTATACTACGATCGTTTTTTGCTTCCCTAAAGCCGCAGGTATCGCATGGAAATTTATGTAACGACGTGCCGTGCCGCCTGTCCTCTTGTTGCAATGATATTTACTGTGAAAAGCGAATGAAGACGCTGCCGCATGCAACAAATTGGATATAGTCGGCATGAAGAAGTTAACAACTCGCACACGAGCCAACTCGAGCGTGTACGGAGTACACGCTTCGTTTCGCTGAAATAATAACGAAGATCCCCAGACTTGGCCCGTGTCGTCACGGTGTAAGCAGGAATTTCTTGCTCTCCTTTCCTTTACATTTTCACCCAAAATTACAAAAAAGTTCCTGCAAACGTCAACCGCGCGGATGAAACTCCGAGGGAATTAATGCAAGAGACATGCAATACGGAAGATTTAAAATTAAATTTCGTAAAAGCGCTACGTTTTTGTTGAGCAAAGTGATTATTTCCTCGAACTATGTATATGTATGCGAAATATAACAGTTTCGAAAGACTAGAATCACCCGTTTTAATTAACGCTCGTTGAATATCATGATTCCTCGAAGTATTCCTCTGTATTTTAAATTTCTAAGCACGTATTGTTTTGGAAAATTAATCAGATTCGAATCTCTGAATGATTATCGTGATTACGAGTGACACACGCGATGTTAACACCTACCTACAGCTTCTCAAGGGCTATGGGTACACGGCAAATTGCTGAGCTCGCGCAAGAAACGTCCTACACTAAACACGTAGAACTAATCGGTTTTATACGTCGATTTCAACGATTGACAAATCAACGATCCGGCAATGCCGATCGCGCCCGCGCATGAAAATACATAGGCAATAACGACAAAAACGTCGTTAAGGACATGCGGCAAGAGCTCAAGGAGCGTAAAATGTGACACATTACGCTATGCAACGTGATTTCCATCGCTAGCTGTTACGATCAGTAAAATCTTTCCGCGTTTCAATTATGAAAAAGTTCGTGACAAACAATCACGTTATTTTTCCTTCTCTATTTCGGTTAAAACTAGCTTATCTAATATAATTCCTATCGCTAGAATTAGCGATTCAACTAGTATATTTTAAGCATTAATATTAACTTTTTCTAAATTTTTTACATACACTTGAATATCATCTTCTTTTTCTTGTAATAAATTCGTTTATTTTTTTCACTATTTAATATTTATACATTGTGAAAATATTTAAACAAGATAGATTAAAAATATGCACGTACACACACATATATATATATATATATAAAATGGTATTTTTTTCTCAAGACTTACACAATATAATAAAAAATACTTTTGAATCAGTTAATTGCAAAAAGGAAGTTAATGTGAAGTTAAACGATAGCATTTTGCTAGCAATTAATCGTAACTATCTGCTTTGTAAATATAACACTATGGTTACAAGCGTCTCAGAGAAATTTCTCTGAGAAATGTGCAACCGCAAGACAATGCCGTAGTTCCCGTGGAGTATAAATACACGAATCAAACCGTGCATTAACATCTTGCCACAATTACACGCGTCTCTTTATTATTACACGTCGAAAAACTTTCGCTGCGTAGACATTTTTATTTCCTGCCAATTTCCACGGAGCGCACGTTATAACATCTTGCGACTTTTTCTCATGCACTTCTTTCTACCGCATCCGGTTTACAATTCGGAAAAAAGATCAAAATTATTGCGCCAGTCGAAACAGCAAAGATAAAATCTATACGAAATAATGCTCCAGCATATTTTTTCAAATAATCAAATAACCGCATATATAGCTAATTGATATTTTGCAAGTTTTTATAAACAAAATTCGAATGAATTTTGTCACGCCGCAGACAATACGGTGCCGATAATGCGAAAATGAGAACGGGATATCCATTATCGGGCCATTTGTCGAAATTAATTTCACAGCACACGCATGAAACGTAACAATCGCGCGTTAATATGACGTTTCGCATAATTGTTTGTCCCCGTTAATGCGGGCCGTACAAATGAAATGAAGTGTGCAAATCCCCGAGCAGCGAGAATTCCCTTCGATGTGCATAATTAACGCTGCGTGCTAAATAGCGCTGGCAACTTTTGTATCATTTATCCGCGCCGTTGCGTAATGGCGCATCGATTAATCGGACTCGTGATTCCGCGCGATCCCCCCGCGCGAGATCCGCATACGTACGCACGCACGAACGTTTAACGTTGCATTTATCATATCCGCGTACTACGGCTTAATTAATAATTCAATGTCACGCGGTAAACGCGAACGCGCGGATGTTTCAATGTAGCGGCAAAGAAAAAGGAAGCGTTCGACCCAACGTCGCACAAAGGCGCCTAATTTAGCTGAAATTCTCGCCGCATCGTCATTATCCCGCGACTGCGGTGCACCTCGTCGATCATTTAACGGCGGCCATTACTGCGCCGGTGCATCAATTAACTGCATTCGTGCTTCTCTTGTGGCTTTATACATTGCATATATATATATATATATATATGCACAGGTACCAGAGAGGTGAGAGAGAAAAAGAGAGAAAGGTTTCTGTGTCGAGGCGCGCGAATGAGTCCCTTGGGCAAAATAATGCATTATTCTCGTTTGGTATACCATCGTTTGGTATACCTCGTCGATACTGCTTGCTTGAAATTTCTGCGGGAGTAATTTCTCCAATTTACCTACTTATTTTTGATAATTATCTACTCTCTCACAACTTTTATACTAACAGGGCGAAAGTAATATTTTGTTCTGAGTTCTAACGTGTGACGTTTGGTGCAAAGCACTTTTTATACAACCTTGAAAAGGATTTTTGATCGTACAGCTCTGGCTGGCATATTTTGTTTAAATTATATAAAGTTACAAAATAAAGAAAGCAATAAGGATTTAAGCAGAGAGACGAGTGAACCGCCTTGAATATTCACTTTATTGTTGGATATTATCAACTTTTATTATTTGATCCTTGCCAAGAAATTAGCAGCTCGTAATTATATAGCGGAATAAAATCGAATATAGTTCGATAATACGAATAAACGATGATGATTAAAAACCTCTTTGTAATTAAAAACCAAGGATTTGTGCGCTGCACCCAATGACACCATTGATCAACATGTGCACCGCCCGAATGAGCTAATGGCTCATTGGAAGGTTATTCATATCCATGATTCTGAAAACTAGAGCGAAGCCTGTTTCCGTATCGGCGAATGGCGATTACGAGACCTAAAGGGGTCACCATTATAAAAGACGCGAAAGATGATGACGAAGGGTGCTGGTTAAAAGCCGACGCAAGTGTGTGACTTGGATTGGCGTTAACATAAATAGCGAAAAATCGAGGAAAGTTTCGATCGTTGCGTTCGATGGGAGGAAATAAAAGAAAAGTTAAAAATATGCGATTTTCTTATACACACATTTCACGCAAGCGAATAGGGTGGGAATTGGGTGGGAATTTGCGTCACACGAGGTTCGCATATATTATAAATCCACGAGATAGAGACTTACTTCACTTATCACCTGCTACCTTCGTGAAACGCTATCCCTTTGATATCGCTTTACACGCTATGTGATTATCAAAGTAGATCGTGTGTATGTACGCCTCGCTCCGTGGGCGCGTTTGCGCGTAATATGTGTATTCCTTCATTGCGACAGTCCAATGTGAAATCTTCGATAATTACGACATACCTCGATAATTGAAAACACGACAAAGACTCTTCTCTCCGACACAACTTTACACAAAGTTCATTTTTTAGACAATCCTGTTTTGATCGACGCAATTATAAAATATTTTTTCCCGCGAGCTCTTCTAAATATTTAACAACTTAATAACCCTGAACGAGAATACGTTCGAAAATAACAGATAACTGCACGGTTTATTCCGCAGATCAATATTATTGAGTTTTATTAGTTTCTGCATATCGGCTATATAGGTAACCTTCCGACGCACGTAAAGCCATATTAATGTTAATTGGCAATCATTTCGCGTTAGCGTTTCGCCTCGCGTGCGTGCCGAACGGCGCATTATCTATGCACCATGTTCTAGAAATAAATATCATACCGCGCAGAGGTATCCCTCGTAATATTCGTATTCGCATATTGTCAGACAAGTAAATCAAAATCAGATGTACAATGCACTTAAATGAGCTTGTAGGTGCCTACCGTATCACCCGGTGACCTCGTTATGAATTACGTTTGAGATAATTGTGTATGCGTGTGTATTCTCTATGTTCTAACAAAACTTGTGATTCCACTTGTGTGTGCATTCTAAAAATAATTTAAAATATTGTTCATTTACGTTCAGCTTTTATTTCGACTTCTGCAGTTTTTCAGACTATCGCTAGACTATTGGTGTAAAATTAGACAGAATTCCTGTGTGTTTTGAATGTTTTATTTATATTTTACATATGTTTGACGCATGCTTTTTCAATTTTCACGCCCATAGGCGCGCCGCAGATCAGGTAGCACCGGCGGCGGATAGACAGAGAGAAATGCGAAGTGTCAGCTGCGACGTTCCTTCTCGGGAAGAAAAGGCGAGGCCAGGGAGGGGATAACCATGAGAAGAGTCATCCTTGCTTGCGTCATTCACCTGCCGCGCGCGGTGTCCGCGTCCGGTACCGTTTCAAGTGTCCACTACTTCTTCGGAGCTCCGGAGGGATCGGGCACTTCCGCGCCCGATCGCCTGCAAACCAAACTCGATAATCCTGCCTAATTAATCCCTATATTTCTTTCTAGCTTCCGTCGCTTATCGGACGACGTCGTTCGTCTCGGTTTCAACGAGATTGATTCTTGACGAAGACCTCACGACGATTATTTCCCCGTTATTGTTGGAAGATCCTGTCGGATTCTCTGATTGCATCGAGATGGCAATCACGAGACGCCAACGCTGCATATTCGCGTCTGAGAGGGATATTACTCGAAGTTGCACGAGCTCAACGAAGCTTTGTACCAAGATCCGATCATTCAATGACGATTTATGAAAAGGATACACACAATTCTAACAAAACGTCTCGAAAGGAGTGCGACATTCCTCGCGTGACGTTCGCATAAAAGGAAGTAAAAGTAGAAATATACGAAGCATTTTAAACTTTGTTTTTTTCGATTCTGCAGTCACGACTATTTATAATTTTCCATATTATTAACATTGAATTTTTATATTTTATCAAGTTGCTTTTCACATTGTTTGATATTGTAGAACTTTCATAGAGTATTCTCTTATCGAAATATTTAATTAGCTAATATATAATGCAAATAGCTAATATATAATTTGCATATAACGTAAAATTTAGAATCAATTTGTTCGCAAAAGTCCGGATTAAATGTATAAAAATGTGTTAATGAGATTGATAGATAAAAAAAAGTTGATATAAAAACTTTCGCCTGAAACTACTTTGTTAACAAATTTAAAAGTTTAAAGGTTTGTAAGTAGAATACATTTATAACTATTTCTATTACACAGTAAGAATATTTGAAGAATCGACAATTATTAATTTTACGAATAAAAACTTGCATTTATTAAAAAAGAATTATCGATTTCTATATTATTTACTAACATTAGTTGTTACAATAAATATTCAAAAATTCTTCCTTCTAAAAAATGCAATCTTTTATTTGTCGAAATAATGAAATAGCAATAAATATAATAAATATATTCTGCTCGTAAATCTTTGAACGTTTAGGTATATTTTTAATTAAAACATTTTTGGACATAAGTTTACACGAACTTTTTTTACCTGCTCAACCTTATTAACACACTGTATAAATTTAGTCTCGATCTTTAAATATCCTATATAATGTTTACAATCGTATATATAATAAAATTCTTTTAAATATACAGTAATACATGTAATTTACAATATTAGATACATAATTCTACTTAATTGGATCTGTAAAATATATTATTGCGAACGGCACTCATTAGATAAACATTGCGACATCACGTTAGAAATAAGTATAAAGATATTGTACCTCCAAGTCGCTCGTCTAAGAAGAGATCAAGGTGCGATTTTCTCTGAAAATCGAGACGACCAAGCGAGAAGGTTAACGCGAAACGACGCAAGACGAAGGTGACATGGTCACGGATTGGCCTAGCCCCTAAGGTTACGGCTTGAATTTGCAGCCGGGCTTTCTAGCACGGTCGTGTCGGTGGTAGTCCTATCCCGGCCATTGGCAAATCGAAGGAGTCCAATGAGCGGATAACGCGGCCGTTTCGTGCGGCCGACGGTCTCGTTGCAAACGTGGTGGTGAATGCACGATGGCGGTATCGGTGTTGGAGAACGATGGTGGAGAAGGAAGTGAACAACTTTCACGCGACGCCGCCGACGACGGCGACGAGGACGATGAGCTTCTTCGTATCGGAATGCTACTGCGCCAGTGTCGGAGTCGACGAGGGAGCAGAAACTTACGACCGTTATATCCCCTTAATCCCTTCGAATCCTTGCGTCGAAGATATTTCTCAGATAGGGATAAGGTAGACGGAACACGTGGTAAACGATCGCTTAAGAGAGAATTGTTGGATGAATAAACTTCCTTACACACTCAATAAACATTTTTCTTGAAATTAAGAAAGATTAAGAAGAAGAAAAAACTGAAAATATTTGTTGATGAAAAGAGTAATCAATTTTTTTTTTACTCGTAATAACATTTTTCATAAATTAATCTGTTATCAAAAAAATTATCAGCGATAGGCTTAACGGCATCAACACTGAGATAAACGTTTGTTTAAAAATAAACAAACCAGAAGATTTTTTCTGATTAAATCTATTATATTAGAATTTCGTTTATCTTAATTAGAATTTTAGGATTTAATTTAATCTATACTAGACAATTTTCTAGTAGATTCACGAAATTTTCTGGTTAAATCTACTAACATTTTAGTTGAGAGAAGTAAAATTCTGATTGATTTGTCCATTTTCAACAAAATATTTTTTTCCGTGAACGTTTTGCATTTCTTTTGAATAATCTCTGTTGAAAAAAAAATGTATAATTGCCACGGAGAATGTCTTTCTCAGTTAACCAGATTTCTTAATGCTTGCTCGGAATGACTTCTGAACTAGTGACCTCCGGTTCTGCGAGATGCAGGATTCGAGGAGAGTCGCGCGGAATCAGGTTCTCTCCCAATTGGAGCGATTAAATCTAAGCAGCACAGGATCCTCCTTCTTCTCCTTCCAGCGTTTAAATTCTCTCGGCGTCTGATAGACGTCCCTCGCCGTACACGAGAAACGGACGAGAAGCGCCCTATGCACGCATCGCCAATTATTATATTAGGGATCCCGCAACGTCAGGAGGCTCCTGATTCTTCATTTTTCTTCTTACGCGAAGAAGATTTCGCTTTCCTTCGATCCGTGATCTCGCATGCACAGCCGGACGGATATTAGAATCCCTTCGCACCCGAAAGGGTCGAACAGATGTTCTAGTAAACAGGTGAATCTCGGATATTGAAGCGTGTAAGATCTCGAGGCAACAATAAAACAAGCGACAAAATCTTCTGCACTTTCGTCATGAATTTCGACGAATCAAATAAATCCTTTTTTCTGTAACCATCATAGAAATTGTTTAAAACGAAATACGGTAATGTGAGTCAAATGAGAAGCATACGAGTTGTTGGACTTTTTTGCGAAAGTTATCATTTATTAATCTACTACGCGATAAAACGTTTCCGACCATTTTTTTAATCATTTTCACTATAATAATAAAATCTTATCTCGTCACATTTATTAATATTGTCAGACGAGCTCTCACGTATCTCAAACTCTTTCGAATGTTATAGAATCTCTTCTTATTTATTTTTATTTATTTTATCGTAAAAGCAATCTAGGACATTTTTGAGTGTAGATTAATAAATGATAACTTTTTTTGCAGAAATATATCCAGCGATAGGCTTGTAATATGCTCCTTATTCGCCACATATTGTTTATAATCAAAGCCATATTGTTTTCGATATACTTGAAAACAAAAATAGTTGCTGATTCAAAAAAGAATGTGGTATGTTTGTAAGGTCCTTTTTTAATTCAGGCAGAATATGTTCTAAAAGTCGATATAATAATTTTGTTTGTGAGAAGTTTTACGTATTTTATACGTTTCATTTTTGCAACTCTGTTTCCTTCTAAAAAAAATCTAAATATGTTTTATTTTGAATGTGTAAAGAAGGTTAACAGACTGTAATTGACTAGAATTATATCACGTGCGTTAGACGTTCTGGGATGTAGATTTTCGTTAGAATAAATGCCCGACTGTGTCTCGCGGACGGGGCAATTTCGCCTTAATCGGCGTGTTCACGAAGATTAGGTATATGCTCTAAGGATCGTGCGCTCGCGGAGCCTAATGATTAGCCTAATGGGAAATCCGGGTCTGCTCTCTCCCTACAGCGCGGGGTCACACAGTTAGTCAGGTGAGTTCTTCTACTCCAAAGTAGACAACCTCCGGATTACTTTGTTTCAGAAGCGACAGCTACCAGTCGAGATTTCACCCAACGACAAAGAGAGAGAGAGAGAGAGAGAGAGAGAGAGAGAGGGAGGGGGGAGAACGATTGGCGAAATTTAAACCGTGTTAATTTGCAACAAGACTCATCAAAGAAATGTTGTCTATTATCTATTAGAAACTGTTTAATGGGAAGTCCTAACGCGAGACTGTGTGCTTCGTTTAATAAAGAGTTACATAAAGTACTCGCATTTTTTCCGCTGCCCACTCACAAGAGCTGTTGAATCAATCTAACAATGAGTGGGAACTATGAATCGTGGAGCGCTGTTGATAATCATTATTATTATTTTTCTCCACTCGATGCCGGGAGTTCGCGCGAGTATTCCGCTTTCTAATATCTAAAATAAAATGACAAGTAGGATAGATAATTGTATTCACGCTTATTTCGTACTGTAATTTCCAGCAGCCGTGAAGAAAAAAAAAATGTGAAATGAACGAACAAATAAAATTATGACAAAAAGACACCAAAGTGGAGACACATGGCGAAGCGAAGAAATTCGCTCGCGGCATTTTCCACGGAAAACAGCCGGATGAACTCGTCGCGCTTGTGCTTATGCGACAGTGCAAAAAGGAAACCCGCCGTGGGGAGAAAGAAAATTGCAGCGTGCGGGCACAATGAGAGTGGGATAAATATAAGCGTAGTCTTTAATACAGGGAACGCGGGAAGAGAAAGATAGAGAGATACAGGCGGCACTATACGACGCGACGTCACCTGCAGTATCGTTACGTTCCGTGGCGCGTTTACGAACGAAGGACGCACTTTTACGTATCATCGATTTCCACCGTGAGAGGAAAAACCGCGCAGTCGTGCGCGATCGAAGATAAAAATCAATTGTTGTCCCTGAGCGAATAGATCAAATCTCGCATATACGCGTATACCGCGTGTTCAATGATTTCGCAAACGAGATTTACGGCGCTATGACTAATCTCATGGACAACGGGATACGGAATATTCTCCTTAGAATTGTTGAACGGAAAACTGTACAGTTACTATCAGAGTAAAATTTATTTAAAAAAAGAATCGAAACGAGATTCTTTTTTCGTCGTACGAAATTAAGTATTCTTAATTGCTGTTCAACATTTCGGTCTCGTATTAAAATTCTACTTAAAATTAAACAAAAAAATAACAATTTTATTAGCTTTCGCGAAAGTACGTACTATTGTATTATAGTACGACACGAAATATAAAGTCGACACATATTATGCGTAAACTCGCGAGGAGGAACGCTTGACGAATGCATTGTCGCCCAGCCGAGTCGTCTGCTCGTCGCCGTCACAATCAAACGATTACGTTGCACGATGAGGAATCGATCGGTGCCATCGAGAGGCAAAGTCGCGGACAATAACGGCGCTGTCGAAGGTGGAGAGTTACGACGTGGCGGCGAGTTCCTCGGTCGCGCGCCCACCCTCGGCGTCCGTACCCAGACTCGCTGGAGGCACTTGAGTCGGAATCTCGATTTATAGTCAAGCGGAATTAATATCAGTAAAAAATACATACTCGCGATAATACAAATAATCCAAAAGTAAAATAATAAAAACTTGATCTTAAACAATTCACAATCCGTATTATACAATGAGAAACATTTAAATCTTGATACTATATTTCTTTAAATAATATAAAGTAAACATTTACTTACAGTGAATAATATACTTATTCAATAAAAAATAATAGTTAAATGAAATTAATGATTCTTATGTCAAATAAATTATGTTCATATTTAGCAAATATTTACTCAGAACTATTTAAACAAATATATTTATTAAAATTTAGTATTTTTTTTTCAGTGTACTTAAGAGTAATATGACTCATAATAACAGCACAATTTATAATATTGTACATAATAATGTGCCGAGTTAAATAATTTGTGATTGTGGCTAATTACGATTTACAAATGGCAGTGCCTGATTTTTCGCTTATTTAACGAATCCTGTTCGTTAAATGAAGGCAGCAAAGTATAATCTCGCCTCACCTTCAATTGCCGCATCATCGTCGTCACAGTCTTCGAGGTAGTCATCAATGCGCCCTGGCGATCTCGTGCGTTCTATGCATTGGCGACTGCGCGTCCTTACGTAACGCGGCGACGTGACGATAGTTTATTCATGTAACAGGCATGGCCGATTCCGCAACCAGTTCCGGCGCGGTGGCCACTCCGTATAATAATGAGCTGAAGACCGTTGTAAAACGACCTCGATAAAATCTTAATTTTCATTGTTATATCATTAGACGTAAAATTCTAATAATAAGCGAGAATTCATTATCTGCGTTCTTGAATTTTCATTCGTTCAAATAGAAATTACCTATATTTTTATAATTCAGCCTTTATATTCTACGAAGATATATACACGATTCTCACCTAGAATATTTCATGATACAGTTTCACGTAATATATAACATACTTTCGAATAACGTAATGTACTTAATGATACCTTGATAAAGACGCTCACGTAGATCTAGATAGAACCACGGGATTAATGAATCGTGATAAGCGAAACGGAATGCATTCATAGGAACCGTAATAAGCTCATAAACGCGAAAGTGGCGTTGAAAAAAAGCAGACTTTGGAGAAAATGGCGTTACGAAAAAATCACGGGCCGTGTTATCGTCGGTCGTTCGTTACCGAGGCACCTACGCGCGTGCAAGAAGCGAGAGCATAATTAGAAAGTACAAGGAGGCTCCGATCAAAGAGAATGCGGCGTAACGCAATGCAAGTGGAATTCCGTTTGGTTTCCGCGATTGCGATTTTACTGTGCGAATCGTGCCGCTATTCATACGAAATGTTCGTCTTAATGAACGCCAAATGGACAGAAATAAACTTATATATTATGTCCTATATGAACTTTATATTATGTTCTCCTTCAAAGACTTATGTCTTATTTACAGAGATCTTAGACGAATAAACCCGTTAAGATTTATAAATCTATTTTGGAACATATATGATAAGTTAAAAAATTCAAGCGCAAGAGAGAATGAGAGGGATTAGAGACTCTTTTCTACGAAGGAAAGTAGCACGCGTGGTATATAAAATATATATATTGTATATCTGTGTGTGTTATCGAGATATAAACCTAGAGAAATAACAAAGCTATCCTGTCAGGATAAGTCATTGTATAAGCTGCCATTAGGAAGCGATAATGCGATAAAGCAATAAGACGTCTCAATAATTAAACTTGGTAGTGATGTCACTCGACACTATACATGCAGCTCAGAGTCATCTTTTTACGCTTCAGAATATCGATAATATCAATTCATATAAACACCAAACTATCCATCTCACATCTGAACAAAAACAAAGTGATAAAAGAATCGCAAATATACTTATATTTAAAGAAATCCATTCGGAGAGCGCCATTCAGAGGGAAAAATTAGTTAATCTGTTGCTACTGTAAAAATTCTGAGATATGTTTGCCTTTCTCTCATTTATCAATTCATTTGATCAAAATGGAACTTGTACACTTGGATATATTCCTCCCGTAAACTTAAGCTATAATAGTAATGACTTGCGCTTCCGACGAGACAGACAGGTCATGATATGTTAGGCCCTGACCTAGTCATCCTTGTTTACGTCCCCGAGCACGAACTTCCGTCTTTGTTTTCAGTAATTTTTTATGTACGTTGAAAGAAGTTCCTATAAAGTCTTCCTTCTTTATCATTTTAAAATATACGTACAAAGATCGCATAAAGTTCAACCTCATACAATAAAGATTAAAGCCGTTATTCATCGGATCTTATATTTAAGACTGTCTTAAGTACAGTCTTAAGATGTTACAAGCCAATTACAAACAGCATTAGCATCTTAAGACAATCTCGAAATAAGAAGTAACTATATAAATATCGGGCTAAGTATCTTTGCTTAAATAAGATGCAAACAAACGTATTGCAATGTACATCTCGCAGAGAGATACGTTAATGTTTTTACAGAAGATTGACCCAAATGGAGACCTGCATCATGAGATGCGTCTATTGACCTGCAAAAACCATCTGTTTCGTTTTTTCATGCCCATTTCTGTAATTTTTATAATATCTTTTTCAATTTCTGAAATTTAGATTAACATAACTATCCCAATGGTCGTACATCTATCCCAGTATTCAACCACATTGAAAAATAATATGATATTATTTACTTTAACAGTTCCTATATTAAAATTGATATGTCACGGTACCCTGAAGCCTCTTTTCGTTGAGAGTGATAGGGTCTATGGGGACGCTGATCACGAATCCGGGATCAAAATTTATTACATATTTTGGAAAAGTTCTTCTGATAAGCGCAAAATAAAACAAATGTCTGACACAATATTATTATAGATTGACCAAAATGAACATCTCTTTTTCTACGATATACAATGAAAGAGAAGTATGTGTGTACCTTGGACACTTTACGTCACTGAGTATCCACATAATTCACCCTCGATCGCTGTCGTCAGGGGAGAGCACGACCCATCGTCACCCGATAGAGAGAGCGTCTCATCGTCAAAGCGGCGACTATTAATAAATATATCGTCCGACGACGACGGCCTGGCTGGAAACGGCGATTCCGAACGCTGCTGGGATAGGTTCCCGCTGGTGTACACGGAACCTGCAGCAGACGCTCGTCTTGCCGTGCATTCGCGCAAGCGTATGCACGCGTACACGCGCGCACAACACACGTCTCATCTCACGTGCACGACGCGCGGAGACGAGAGAGAAAGAGAGAGAGAGAGAGAGAGAGGAGAGGAAAGGATGCAGGAGAGGATCCGTGCCACTCGGTCATTGGTGAATGTACCGTGCCGTACCGTTTCGTACCGTATATACCCTCGGTCTCTATCGACGGAGAAGAGATGCTGCGGTATCTTCCTGATCCGATCCAAGAGAAGCATATCGTACGAGAGAAACTTGGCGCGTGTCGTCGATTAATTAACAGGGGACCCAGAAAACGCGAAGATATATTCGCAGTGATATCCCCGCAGAAGTTGAATCGCCAATAGATATATACTCCGTAGATATATAATTTTCAACTTGAAAACTATTTTATTTATATATTACGGATACAAGTAACTAAGAAGAAATTACGAGCACAATATATTGCCTCTTCGTCCACTTCTTATACTATTACTGTCGTGAAAGGGGAATTATAGGTTTATTAATAGATTATTTGTTCCCCATTATATCACGAAGGATAAAAAAGATTTGTTCCCCTTTTTTTTCACTACCAATATTTAACTCGTCTTCAGCACTGATATATATATATAGAATAAACGATGTGAATATCTGCATTTCGGCTAAAACTTGCGATAAAATTAAAAAGTATTATCTTTCACCCGCACGTGCATAGTTTATCTATAACGCGTTTGAGACTTTCACGGGTATTATCTTCAATTATACCAGAAGGTTCGCAAATTATCGCCGTGTTACTGTAATTTATCTATATTTATATATAGTTTGTCTATATACTTTTAAATAATGCAACAGCGATATAAAATTTAAATACTCGTATTCGACGTTATCACACAAAGCGAACGGTATAGAATAGGATTGCTTCTTTCGATTCGTGAAATATTGTAAACGTTCAGAGAATACAAGTCTTGCCTCAATAAAACCCATCATTTCTTCGTGCACGTAAGCACATATGAACGCGCATACGGGAAATCTAAGCTTAATAAGCGCTTGTACTCGCGAAATATACGAAGCTGACAGGAGGAAAATCGACTTTCCTTCTCGCGCACAGAGGCACGAGAGGTCAGGAGATAGTAGCGTAGACCATCTCGTCGGGTCGAGGCTGGTTTCTCGCTTCGGAAAAAGCGACGGCGGCGGCGCGGCGGCGGCGGCGCGAGAGGTCCCGGGAGCCGCGACCTCGCAACAGGACGCGCGATTCCTAGTGGTCAGGGATCATGCTATTTATACAAGTAATTTCGATAACGACGAGATCAGCGGATACGCATACTTGACGTCGTTTCGCGGGTAAAAGCCGCGAAATCAATATCCGCGCGCAGGAAAAGAGAGAGAGAGAGAGAGAGAGAGGAGTCGAAGATATAATAAACATTGGCTAAATTGTGCACAATTACGATTTTATTGTAGACGCGGGATTGTAATGCGGATAACTGTAAAAACAGATGAGACGAGGCGCCGCGGGATGATATCGAGAGACGAGGAAGTCGTCAATCCTGACGTATTATGCACGCGCCGATTGAAATGAACCCAAGATACTAATTCGCAATGACGCGAGGATCTCGTAGTCTCCGTTATGCGATATAGATCCGGTGTTCTGTTAGAGATTACGACTGTAAGAGAATGATAAAGAGAATTCTCTCGCCGCTCTTACAAGGAATTTTTCGGGAAGCTTCGTGCGCGATGTATTTTTTTACTTTCTTCTTTAATGCAACGTCAGTCCTTAACTTGCGCTACTTTCTCGATTATCGTCTTACTATCGGCGTACAATCGTCGCAACAATTTTCGATCGGCGGCGGTTTCGCGAGGCCGAAATACCATTTCCTCGCATCTGGCAGCGAGCGGGGTCAAAAGGTAGCGAAGCGCCGGTGGGTCCGGTGCGGGTTCTTAACCGCGGTCGTAAAAAGGCGCGCTAGAGGCCGTCCCCTCTTCTTAAGGGTCAAAAGGTAGCGAAGCGCCGGCGGGTCCGGTGCGGGTTCTTAACCGCGGTCGTAAAAAGGCGCGCTAGAGGCCGTCCCCTCTTCTTCCTCTTCCTCGCCGTTCAGTACAGTGTGAGTCGTTAATGACTCTGCGCGACTCCCCTCCACGTAACGATAATCGATTTTGCTGCGTTTGTTGTTGACAAGTAAAGTGAACTATGATTTTCTATATAATCTTTATTACACTGAGACCAAGTGTGATCGGATTACTGTAGAGTGAATAGTACATACGCTTTACATCTTGCTTGAAATAGTTTCATATAAAGTGATAAGAAACTATACAGATAACACGGTTCTATTCCGAAACAGATTGTTCTTACATACGTACACTAATATAATAAATAAAGTACTGTGAGAGAGAGAGAGAGAGAGAGTATATTTTTTATATTTGTTCAAAATTACTCTAATAAGGTGGAGTGTAAATATTGTTGAGTTAAGAAAAGCATATAGGATGTACGTTGTAATGTATGGAAATTTAATTTCAATATAGAAGACTGGTTTGGAACATACTCTCAGTTTACTTATTTTCTATTAATTAAATACTCAATTTATGGTATTAAGTCCAGCAGACATTTATCTTTATACTCGCAGCGACTGTTGGTGTAAAGTATGTTTTAGATGAGTCTTATTTTATTGCAAATTTACAGAAGGAAGACGTGCTGTTGCACCTCTTATTGGAGGTATCATTAACTCGTCGCAGCGTACATGCTGTGTGCTCGTAGAATGTAGGTAAAGCCGGCAGCGCGGCGGCAGTGGTAGACCGTTAAGACTCGATCGTTTAAACATACGACAAGAAAGGGGAATAGAAAGAGGTGGAAGCGGGGGCGGAGAGGAGACGGTAATGGAGGAGGAGGAGGTCGGAGTCGTGCATACTTTGCGTGAAGGTGTGCGGAGTTCCAAATGTCAGCGGAGGATCGCTTCGCAGAAACGGACGTGTGCGAGTGAACGTTACGGCCGCGTTACATCGAGAGAGGTGCCTTCACCCTCTCGGAAAATCTTCTGTCGACCACCTACGCGCGCTGCGCTCGCCCATGATCATTTTCTAGGAATTACTGTTACGGCGATCTCCCTCTCGCGCCGTAACGGACGAGATGAGCTGCGAAGGAACGATTAGACGTGACTGTGGAAGGTGCCGTAATATCTTCGATCAATCACGCGATTTTAATTTGTTTATTCAAGTTTATTCGAGTCTCTTTCTCCTTTTCTCATTGGGGAATTAACTAATATTTTATTTAATACTCTCGAAACAGGAGGAGGATAGCAATCGATTGACTGTAATAATCCCTTGATCCCTTTTTTGAGGATTATGATTTTATTCAATCACATCGATGTGACACAGAAATACGCGAGTTAACTAAAAAAAAAAAAGGGACATTCGGATATCGGTGCTGGACTTTTACGATTTAACGCGTAATTTGTGCGAGGATATGGTCGACGCGATTACGATAGTATCGTGGGACAGCGAAGCTGTCGAATGTCGGACGACAGCGCGGATTTCCGTTTGTCGATCAAAACACAACATACGGACAATCAGCGGCCGGCTCGATCGACCTTAAAAAGGCCCGAGAGGCGATTTGCGCGAGCGAGCGAGCGACGATAATGGACCGGATCGTCGATTCGTATGTTACATCGTCCGCCACCTGCACACGCAGCGGGAGGAAGAGAGAGAGAGAGAGAGAGAGAGAGAGAGAGAGAGAGAGAGAGAGAGAGAGAAGAGAGAGAGAGAGAGAGAGATGCCGCCCGGTACCATAGTCGAATCGTGGGAATCGTCGGATTACATCCGCCCAATTAATTTTTTCGCCGGTACCGACCCTACGGTTTCGCATGGCGTTCTCGAATCGAGGGAGGAGAGAGGAGAGGAGAAAGAGGAGGCTGCTCCCGTTTTGTTTTTTACGCGCGCTCGTTTAACTCGATTATATCGCGGGATGCGCCTCTGTAACCGCGACCCGTGGGTGCGATGTGCAGCTCCCGCCAGATCGTGCGTGTTACATATATTACGCCGATCCCGCAACGATTAGACGAGGAAATCGCCGCGCGTGTTGCTCGGTTAATAAGACTACTACCCGTGACCGTAGATGCGATCTCGGAGGCCGCTTGCGAAAGTTCGATTAAAAGCGAAAGTTCGATTAACGGCAACCGAGTAATTTTCGATAGCCGCGCTATCATCGTTAGCTAATAGTGTGAAAAACTAGATCAATATTTTCCACTAAAAAGAAATCATGCCGCTGCGCTTGGCGTGCTTGACTTTCCGCTGAAAAGCGCTCCGACACCAATTACTATTCTCAACAAATTGTAGATATAAGAGATTACATATACAAAGAAATTATTCAAATTATTACTTTTTTTTTTCGTTATAATTAATTATAATACTAATTTAAAAAAAAATTAATTTAAATTTTCTTTACAACTTTCCTTGTTGATAATTGAATTTTGTTATCTTTACGAAAGTCATTCAATTATTATCTTCGTTGTACTTCGATGTTCTTCATGATCGACTTTCTTTCTTAATGACTTAATACTTTATCATCGGTATGGCCTATAAATTCAATGTTGAGATTGCATTCGGGGAAAAAAGAGCAGCGGTTCGTTTTTTTTCCCGCTCTCGGGTCGCGCAAGTTCGAGGGAACGCAATGTACGTGCACATTGCAACGCGTGATGCACAAGTGCGAAAAAGTAAGAGGCCACGCGCTCGCGCACACGCGTATGCAGTAAACTCGTCTCTCTCTCTCTCTTTCGATTCTGTATATCTTTCGAAGGACTTTCACTTGCCCTCCGCTTTGGTGCACATCGCCGAGTGCTGAGTTTACGAGCACGTGAGGCGGCACTACTGAGCATATCCTCCTCTTCTCTCCGCCTCCGACGATTGCCTCATCTTCACCTAGAATGAATGCATCGATGGAACGACGGATTTAAACCTGCTATTGGCTTAAGTTACAAAGGAAACGAGCCGCTTCCGTCTGAAATAAATAAAAATTAACGTTAAAGAAATATCTTAAGCGATATTGCGCAAATTTCTCGTGGCATCGGAATTATGCAGAATCCGTGCTCTATTCATTTCACTTAATATAATGTATAAATCTGTGAGAATAAAAGAATGCTTTTATATTTACTTATTGTTAGTTTAATCAGTATGCGTTTTTTTTTTCTACAAAAAGAGAAACGATTGTGCTAAAGTATCTAAAAATTTAACTGACTGCACCGATCTATAAACTATTTTCATCAAAATAATTTTTTAAGATGTCAAACGTTGACGACAATTTAAACGTTTTACAATTATTTTATTGTCCAAACAAACTTTTGTTTCCAGATTTATGTCTCTACAGCTAAATTTTTACATCCTTCCGCAAAATTGTTCTCTCCCTGCATCGATATCTGATTTTACATCGATTTCATTTCTTCCACTGTAGAATAATGTTTTAGACTATACACTTTGGATATAACCGAAGAATTTCTAACTTCGATTCGCGTGGATTGTCTCAACAAGGAAAAGTAAGAAACCTCGATTATTTCGATAACAACCATAATGTTTGTCGACAGCTATCACCATGTACGACACGAAGTAATTTTTCAGGTCGTTGCTTTCGATCGGCATCCGGCGCGACCGATCGGACGGAGGCGCCGAATTCTATGCCGCGATATGGATGATGTCGATGGTGTGGTTGGCGTCGGTATGGTTACTTTTCGTGGTCGTTGAAGCGCGGCGGGGATCGCGAAGGGCCGGTCGTAACCCTATCCCTGATCGATGGCGACAGTTTGCGACGGTCTGTCGGTTCTCTTCCTACCGTAATTCGGCGCTTTCGCCTCGTTGCTTTTCCAGATTGGAAGAGATGTCGCACACCTCTAGTATACCTCTACGCGATCGAGTAAACTCGAAATACATTACGCGGCCTTCATATTCATTTTGCCAGTCGTGGTAATTTCCATTAATATTTTAAGAAAATCTCTATTTTATTTAATACCTCCTTTTTCTACAAAAACTCTTAGATATAGTATTCATTCGTATATACTGAAAGAAAGATGTTTATCAACAGCATTGTTTTAATTAGAAATAATCTTGTTTAATTCGATAACATTATTATCTAATGAAACAAATAAAATGTTATTAAAACAAAAGCATGATATATATTAACAAAGTTATTTTCAATTAAATAAATGTTGTGAATATAGCATCATTCCTTTTCAGTATATGTTCGAGCAACAAGCTAAATAGAACAGAACAGCGAAATTGGCATTAATGCGTCTCTGCTATAACGGAAGAAGAGCACTCGAGTTTCAAATCGATCGTGACCAGCAGCGAGACGAAATGGTTACTCGCCAATAATAAATTACATAAATTTCGCGAGATTAATCGTGATCAACGACGGCTAAGTCGGCTCCCCAGTCACCTCTTCTACTAGAAGGAAGAAGGGATAGATGGGAACGAGGCTGAAAGTCGATGGGACTGGATAGATAGAGCGCTGTCGTCGTCGTCGTCATCGGGAGACAGGACGAGGGTGTGTAGGAGGATGTAGGAGGGAGAGACTAGAGAACACACGAGAGAGAAAGAGAGGGAGGGACAAACACGAAGAATGCCACGGCAATCGTAATAGGTTTGCGCAGCAGCGGCAACGGCAGCAGCAGTAACGCTGCAGGTAATAACCATCGCGTATATAACGACCTGATGAGTCGTGGGTAGCTCTCCACCGATGGACTTGAGGCCCCTCGACGGCTTTCACGAGGTTCACTGCTTTCTGTCCGCGCCGATCCTTTCGAGCTTGATTACCCAAATCCTTTTACCACAAAGACGCACAACGAGACTGTATAGTGGAAGAGACTTCGCGTTGCATTTTAATCATATAATTCCTCTTATCATATTATATAATTAATTATTTTGCATTAAAATACCTCGCGCGAACTTAATAATGGAAATTTGCTTGGAAGAGTTAAAATCTCTCATTTAATGGTAAGACGTGAAACGATTTTATTCGCTGAAACTGAAACGCCACACGAGAAATGACAGTTTAGATTCCTCTCCGTTACCGTTTAAGGAAATAATTACAAAGATAATAACTGAATAAATTCTTTTGCAAATGGGTTGTTAATATCCTCCTCGCATTTGTATGCGCATGAACGAACGCACGCTTTAACAACTGCTTTGTAATTAGCAGGCGACGATCACGGCAGTACGCGACATTAGCAAACGCCGCGTGTTTTACACGAGGCCGCACGAGGGACAGCTCGTTATTAAGATTACACGGGTGTGACATCCAATTTTATCACGTCAAGTTTCTCTTTCCCTCGTAACGGGTATTAGCTATCGTGTTTCGCGGAATCGACGTTACCTCGGTAAAAGAGTCAGCGTTTTCTTTTTGGTACTATTAGAATTTCAATGTAATTGATAGAATCCCGGTTCTTCCTCAAAGAGTGCTTGACGTATACTTATTTTTTCAGCTCCCTTTATGAGGGGTTCCTTTATATTAATAAATTTATTTCCAACTATTTATCTTGAATTAAAATACCTCGCGTGATACAGAAGTAACGTAAATATTGGAAATGATTCACCTAACGTCAAAATATCTCATCAAAGGTTCGTTATTTTCAGCTAAAATTCTTGCACGATTCATTTTTCCTTCTGTTCTCTCCACATTGGAGAGAAAAAGAGAAAAGATGAACCGTGCAAGAAGCTCAGCTGAAAGGAAGAAAAGTAATACGCGAAGCGCAAATGATTTCATTTGCTAAAGCGCTACGAGAAATGACAATTTAAGTGAGAAATGCCTATAGTACTTTTTGCGTTGATCACCAAAGAATGGCACGCAATGGTCATCAGCAGAAGACCAGTTTCAGTATCTCAAATCCGGAAGAGACGACGGACTGTCTCGAATCCAGGATGCACGACGCGAGCGGTTTGCATAGTTACATAAAGTTGTACGGCTTATCGGCCGCTATCTCTCTCGCGTCGTTCCGCAATGATGCGATTTCCTCTTCGCGACTTCGACTCGTTCGACGTCGTTGCCGTTCGACTGGGTCCTTTCTCCCGGTCGGTCTTCCCACAAGCGGCAGCGGCAACGCGAGCTCTCGAGAGTGCAACGCTGGCACACCGGCGCGGTCTTTGTTGTCGCGCGGTGTATTTCGTATTCTGCCTCCTTAAGCTCGTGACGACGACGACGACGATGATGAGTACAGAAATAGCATGCTGGTATCGGTTTAGTCTCGAAAGCGTGCTCGCGGTGAGTAATACGGATTGTCCCGGAATCAAGCGCTTCTCACAGGAGTTAAACTAACGGTCTCAAGATTCCTTTTTTTTTTTTATTTTTTTAATAGGATTGTGATATCAAAGACGAGAAATCATGAATTTTTTCCTTATACTGTAATATAAGGAAATGACTTTAGCATAAATTTTAATTATGAATATATTTGCATTGTTTAACATTAGAGATTTATTCTGATTTGCGCAAAAAAATAAAAAATTCTTTGGGATATATTATATGTGTAGATAGTTTTTTTAAGTACCTGTAACACGATCAAATTTTTATTATGTAACGAGATTAAAGAGCAGGCAGATGAAACGAAAAAAAGGAGAGCTCATTTTTTTTTTAATGTATCATTATTAATCGTTCACTGTCGTTTGCGTGACATCGTTATATTGACAATTCATCTATTTACACGTTTCATATAATAATAATATTAATAATTAATAATAGTCGCAATTGTATAGTCCTACTACAAATATACAGATGTGCTGCGTGTATGTCAGTGTATGTATACGCTGTGTGCATATTATCTTCTTTCTGTTTTATACAAAAAACGGAGTACGGTACGCCTAGGATAGTCTTTACAATCTTCGTCAATGTCTCCTCGCGAACGAAAGGCCACCAACAGTGGGGAAACAATATCCTTTTTCTCATGAATACGCATCGCTGGTACAAAAGAACGTAATTCTAATTCAAAAATCTAAAAGTTGGAAACGTCGTTGAAAAAAAAATCTAACTGGGAAGTGGGACGAGGGGATAGACGGATGGGAATGATGGAGATTGTTCAACGATAGCGAGACGTATCAAATCGTCCGAAGGAGTGTAAGTACAAAAAATGACAACAGCTTTATTACACATCGTAATTCGTACAATATAATCTCGCATTTACACGCACGCGTTTCTCGTTAATTTGGAGTCTGTACGCGCGCGACGGCGGCCGTTGGGGGAAAGGATTGGGAGATGTGGAAGCCAGAGGGAAGGATTGAATTCATCGCGATTCTTGATCGAACCGCAAATGTCATCGTGGATACACGGTCGCTGTTACCTAAAATAAAGTGTTACCGATTGTATACGACCGTCATGTAAACGCGAAAAAAAAAAATACCCTGTTTGCGCCATCGCGCACGAACGAGACCCAAAAATAAACCTGACTTAGTCGGTACTTGCATTTCGTTTATTTAATTATCATTATTTCGTAACAGGAACATCATCGAATCTTTGTTCGCTACAGCTCTCTCCCTCTCTTTCATTCGTTCACTCTTTCACTCTCCCATACTCTTCGCACGCGCGTTTCACGCGATAATATCGTCATCACTGTCATCGGCGCACTAATCGCCATTTATTTTTTTTTTCTTTACGCCATATAAAATCGTCATTAGCAGTCATAAATAAATAATTAATTATCATCATCCGATCGTACAGTATCAACATACAATAATCGTCACTTATCTATCACGCATTCGTAGATGAAGTCAGCGAGCGTACCGCCGGAAAAAAGTGCGGTTAGTAGCGGTAAAGATGATGGAAGATTCGCGATAGCCGAATTATTTCTGGGCGATCTATTCAGGTTTTTCTTCCTCGCACGAATGAACGCGGATGACACAAGTCGATTACTTCACGGATTCTTACGTCCGCGATGCGAATAAATGCAGAATAGACGACAGAATCCGCCAAATCTTCACTTCAATCGTCAGTTCAACCGTCGGCTCAACGATGCTTTTCAGAAGTATAAATCATAGAAAGGAACAACGCGAGAATTCACAGGGTATAAAAAAATATCTGGAAGATCAGAATGCTCTCTTGTAAAGAAGTGCCTTGTCCGGATTATCTTAAACGTCTCTGCGAAATACTCGCGTTATTCGAGAAAAAGAGGGTTGCCCTACGATCAAATTTAATCGGCATTCGATCCAACGTTCTCTCGTGCTACATGATCGCTTTTTTTAATTTCTCTTGATTCGTCTTTCTCGCCGATTTCGATGCAAATTCGCTTCGGAATAAACCGTATCATCGTCGAAACATTGTTATTATCGACGATGCTGGGATTCTATATATCTCTCACTGTTCATTTATATATATTTATTTATTTATATATATCTCTATGTATGTATATATATCTGCATAATTTACACATCTATCCGTCCGTCTTTTCAGTCGTACGTAGCGCGAGCTAAGTCTCGTCGAACGGTACACGTCGTTTGGATAGTGATCATAGGATTCGTAGAAAATTGATTTTTTTTTAAACGAGGAAAACCCAAGACTGCGTGATTTCTTTGGAATTTATCAAATCAGCGAACAAATTTCCCATCATCATATATTCTCCTCACACTCCCGCCCATCTATCCTGCCGATTGGATTGAAATGAAAATATATGAAAGATGAGCCCCACGATCTTCGCATGAACGGGCTTTTCCTTCTCTGCAATATTTTTTAAAATCATTTTCTACAAAAACTATCGCATCGCGCAATTCCGTGTATTAAATTTAATCGAATTAATCGCAATGAAATAACGACGTTTTTGGATTAAAAGGACGGAATTTTGTTAAGAATGCCGCTTTCCATCCTTTCTTCCAAACGTTCCTTTGAGCCAGTTTCTTTGAAAATCGGCGTGGAAAACAGGTGTCTAAAGGATCACTCGACCAATTGGGATTGTCTAGATACGGAGAAGCCCGAAAAGTCGAGAGGACACTTCTTTAAAGTGTCACTTTAAATATTAATTTCATGCTTTTCGTTGCTGAACGTCATTAATACCGTAAGCGAAAATTTCTTGCAACGCAACGATTTGCGAAAAAGAATGCTTCGTAAAAAAAAAAAAAGGAAAACAAAGAGGCAATGTTACACAAAAAATTAATTCCGAATACGAAAAGACGACGTTATTCTGAAGATGTTAATTCGTTAAACTTTCTCGCTCGCAATTACATACGCGCAATACTACACATACACACAAGTACTTTGCACGCATGCTCATTCATTCTCACATGCATACGAATATAATATACACGAAAGATCTTTCGCTGTCGTATCCTTGCTCCGGTCGGCAGCTCAGTCACGCAAATTCGAAAAAGAACTAATACCGAGAACAATGATAATGCGACACGTAATAATATTAATAATAATAATAATAATTAATAGCAATCAGTAATACAATAAGTAAATAACAATAATAATAAATTAGTTCTGTACAAAGTTCACTTTCGAGCACGATATATAATATTAATACCTAAAGATGGGTCGACGGTTGCCCGAGGGAACCGACCGACCCCCACAGCATCGCGTTAATTCTGCTTGTCTCTGTCGCATCTCGATCAACCCCGATCGAACGTCTTCGGTCAGTCCGTCATCGCTCTCGTTTCAGTAATAAGGACGACATACCCTCGTGGCTGGTTAAACTAGCCGGCGCTGCGGTGCAATATGTATTTCTCCTCCGAAATTATATTTCAATCGCGGAGTCTTGTGGACGACTAGCGCGGACAATAATCGCGCACAAACGTTTTCGCAAAAAGATGTAATCAAAAATAAAAAAAAAGGTCAAAGAAAAAAGAAATAAATACCCGCAGGCATCCGACAGACGAGGTGTCGCCGTCTGAAGGGTCGTCGCAACGGCGTTGCTCGAGAAAAATCGAAGGAAATCGAACGGGGTGGTCTGTCAATTTACGCGCACGGAGAAAACAAGATCCACAATTCGCATACGCACACGCACTGGTTCTATTTCTCTTTTTTTTTTCTCACGCACTCTCTCTCTTTCTCTCTATCACTCTAAATGGGAGTCCGAAGTCTACTACACTTCCGTCGCGAGCGTCGCCGCCAGCGTGGAATCGTGCCTGACGTAGTGATCGTCTATCACGTACACACCGCAATTGCTGTTGTCCGCGGCACTGCCACCGCTTCCCGGTGGACCACTACTGTTACTACTGACGACACCGGAGCCGTTAGCTTCCGATATCGTCGTCGGCCTCTTCATTAGTGCAGCTTCCGCGACGCAACAACTGTCCGCCACGTTGCCAGTAGTGGCAAATACGGATGATCTTTTGGCACTCTCCAAGATCCCGATACCAAGACCTAGGCCGAGACAGTCCTTCTCCTTCTGGAAGAGATGCGCAGACGCTCGATGAGCTGCCGCCTCTGTGTTCAGCTGTTTCGTCGTCCTCGTTGTCCGACCGTCTTGCAGCACTGGTTCGGGCTTATAACCCGAACACGAACTGTCCAGCGTCACATCAGTCTGAAAGGACGAATCTAGATCGTCCTGTCGCGACGCTGCCGATGCCACGTTGTTCACACTTTTACTCGCCGTCCATGTATTCTTAATCATATGCGCGTCGCCAGTGCCCAGGGCGCAAACGCTGCCACCACCCGCGCCGATTAAGCCATTACCGCCGCCGAGGAGACCGCCGACACTGCCAATGCCAGTGCTGCCGACGCCGATGGTACTGGCGCTACGTTTGCTCATGCTGCTGTGCACCGCATTCCTCTCGTTCTGCAGCCGCGCTTCCTCATCGGCTTTCGCCTGCTCTCGCTTTTGTCGTCTCTTCATGCACATCACCGCGACTGTGGCGAATAATGCGAAAGCCGGTACCGCGGTGGAAAGAGTCGCGATCATCACCAGGTGTTCCGTAGTCAAGCTAGTTTTCCTAGAGGCGACGTGCTTCGAATGGCCATTGCCTGGGAGTGGTTCTGCCAGTGGCACATTCGAGGTCACGGGCGTGGACGGTGATGTGCTCGGGGGTACCATACCGGCTTTTTCGCTGCAGGTGACACCGTGCCAATCGTCCGGGCACTCGCACAAGAAGCCGTTGACACGATTCCGGCATATGCCGCCATTCTGGCACGGTGCGCTCCAGCATTCGTCTACATCCACGCTACAGTCTTTACCGGTGAAACCAGGCTTGCACGTACAATTATAGTCATTGGTCCCAGAAATACATGTACCTCCGTTCGCGCACGGCTTTGCCACACAATAGTCTACCTTGCTCTGGCAGATTCTGCCGACGTAACCTGGTACACATTGGCAACGGAAGCTGTTCACCTGGTCCTTGCAGGTGCCACCGTTTAGACACGGATCACCCTGACAGTCATCCACGTTGATCTCGCAGCGTTCGCCGGTGAAGCCGGCAAGGCACGTGCATCGGTAACCGTTGACGTGATTCATGCAGGTGCCGTTGTTCGAGCAGGGATTCGGCGAACACTCGTCGACCTGCGATTCGCAATCGACACCAGTGTAGCCGGATGAGCAATGGCACACGTAACCGCGAAGAGAGTCGTCCTCACAGGTGGCGCCGTGTCGACAAGGAGAGTCCCGACAGGATCGCGTCGTAATCTCACAATGTCGGCCACGCCAACCGGGTGGACAGGTGCAGCGATAGCTTCGATGATGCTGCTGCCTGGAGGACGGCGATAACTCCGTGCCGTTCGCGTAGCTCACGGACGGTGGCGATTCAGTCATCGTGCAGGTACCACCGTTCAGGCAGGGTTTCGAGTGACAGTCGAAGAGCGGCGTCTGGCATTCGGTGCCGGTGAAGCCTGACGGGCACGAGCAGGTGTAAGAGCCTTGGCCGGTGTTGAAGCAGGTGCCGCCGTTCATGCACGGCTTATGATTTGTGCAATAGTTGAGATCCTGGTTGCAGAATAGCCCGCCCCATCCCTCGTCGCACGCGCACTCCCAGGGCTTTTGGCAGCTACCGTGGAGGCAGCCTGGGTATCGAACGCACTGATTACACAGTGGGCCCTTCCAGCCGCTGTGGCATCTGCAACAGCACGATATAGCTCCTTAGTGACGCTCGAATGCTCACGCGCGATTACGAGAAAATAGAAAAAAAAAAAGCAAATCAAAAGACTGACATGTATCATAACTATCTACGGTAAGATACCACTGGTAGCAGGGTAAATGGATGACCAAGGTATGTCACAGTTTCCACGAAAGCTGAATCATTCTTGGAGATAAATCATTTTCACGCTGGTAACTGTATATACTATCGGATTCTGTCGAGACAGTGCCTACCGAGGTTGGCGCATGGATGGATGATCAATTATTAGGTCTGAATAGTAGACTATAGTGGACGTGTTTCGACAGAGTTTCAATAATAAAACAAAGTTTGGGTCTGTATTCGATATTCGAGTCTCTCTTTTATCTTCAGTCAGTCACGAGTCTCGAGGAGTTTCACCGGTGACGGACGGAAGGCAATCATGGGTGCAAGAAAAGAGTCAACGAAATCCCGGTGAACGAGAAGAGCTCTTGCGAGAGAAAGAGTAAAGAAGGGACAGAGGTCGGCGGCGACATCGAAATGTGTATGTATATATACTTATGAGCGCGCGGATGTGTGCGATATGCGACAGGAAGATGAGAGAGAGAGAGAGAGAGAGAGAGAGAGAGAGAGAGAGAGAGAGAGAGAAAGGATAGCACGAGGACTTCTTAGCAGAGTCGCAAAGAAAGAAAAGATTCGCGGTCCGTGCGCGGAAGAGGAGGAGAACCGGCGAGAAGCAGAAAGGGGGAAGAGGGAACGTACAACGACAGGGAATATCTTAAAAGTGGATAAAGCCGGTAGGAGAGAGAGAAAGAAGAAACGTCTGGTGAAGGGTGAGAGGGTGGCATGCCAGGAGATGAGGATGATACGTTGGTCGGCCATTACATTACGTGCGGGGGTTATGCCTCATAGAGGAACGAAGGAGAAAGAGACTGGGACAGACAGAGATAACGAAAGAACGAGAGGTGGAAAGAAAAGAGGATGCTACATGTGTGTGCTATGCGCCACGACACACACGTACATGACAGAGAAACAGCTTCGATGTGCACATAGAGCGCACACGAGCGCGCTGAGGAGAAGAGGGAAGGGGTAGAGAAGGGACCGAAGGTGGTGCGAGCGGGAAGAAGCAGTCATTGAAGGGTGGGGGACAGGGGGCCCGGGATGCGAGAGAGCGAGAGAAGGACAGCAGCGAGGAAGAGTTCACGGAAAAGAGAGGGAGCTGCGCGGGACCAACGGGGACGACGGCGCGGAGGGAACAGAAGAGCAAGGAGGAAGGCAGAAGGGGAGGGGAGGAGTAGAATTCTGACGGAGCGGTGGGGGATGAGTCGTCGAGTAGTGTGTTCCCACGGTTCGAGCCTCAGCACAGCCGTTCAGTATGCGGGTCAAGGAAAGGTTACCCTCCTCTGTCTGTGTGTGTGTGTGTGTGGTGCGTGCGCGCGCGCGCGCCTGCTCGCGGTGCCCCATACTATCGCACGTATACGTCACTATACAGTCGCTCTCTCGCTGTGACTCTATCGTAGACGAAAAGAGATAGTAACAGAATAAAGGTATGGACAGAAGGGCAAGGGAGACAGGTAGAAAAAGATGAACGAAGAGCCGAGGAAAAAGCAAAAGACGAGACGGCAGAGGGGAAACTGCAGCCGTGGACGTCGCATGACTATACCATTAAGTCCTATGTACAAAGTAAAAGAAAGAGAGAGAGAGAAAGAAAAACCGCCACATAATCTGAGAAGAATGAATAAGAGAGAAAAGAAGAGAAGACCGTGAGGAAGGATGTGGAAAGACGAGAGAGAGAGAGAGAAAGAAAAACCGCCACACAATCTGAGAAGAATGAATAAGAGAGAAAAGAAGAGAAGACCGTGAGGAAGGATGTGGAAAGACGGTGGTGTAAGTAAAGGAACAGATGAGAAGAAGACAAAACGGGATCAAAGAGGTTGGAAAGCCAGCCGAACTGTATCGCGCGCGGATTATTCACGATCGTTTGTTACCGCGAAAGACGAAGGTGAAAGATGCACCTAGGTACGTGTATTCCCCAAAGAACATCGACGAGTTGGGATCCACGTGATCGCGCATTCTACTTTGTGGCTAGGCCACAATAGAATCGCGACTGTGCCATAATTACCACCATGGGGATAGGTCATGCACCAACGAGGGCGAAGGGGAATAGAAGAAGGAAGACGAGGAGGTGGAGAAGGAGGAGATTGGCTTGCTCTCCGGTCAGCTATGGAAATCCCGTGCGCATATCAGACTCGGTTAAATGTCTCTCTGGAAAAGACGAGAGAGAACGCGACTTCTGTCTCTCTCTTGTCTCCTCTTCCTCCTCCATCTCTCTTGTAATATCATCAAATGCGAGGATACCGCGCCACGTTCGAGACACGAGTGCGTTCTTTGACCTTTGCCTGTTATTATGCGGCTATTTAAACGGGGTCGAACCGAAATGATATATCACCAAGTGTAAAGAAAATCGAGAGATTCAATTTTAACATTTGTCGGGGAAAATATAAAAAAATTCCTATGCGTGCGTCTCGTGCGCTTTGCACTTATATCACTGGAAAGTTTTTCATAGAATTTAAAATATAAATTTGAAAACATGTAATTTTTGATATTAATTTTAAAAAATTAAATGTCAAAATATATAGGACAGGTGTCTCTCGTATAGCTCTACCATTTCCTGTCTTTTTTAATGTTTAATAAGCGACATCGCCTATGGTGCTCTCACCCTCGAAAGACGAGAGATCGTAATGTCGATGCATCGTCATCAGTATTTAGGCATCACGCGCACGCACAACCGCACGCGGGCCCCAAAATTTCAATGGGGCGTCCAACGGCCGTGATTCTTCCACGTATCACGAGCGATATCCCACGAGTCCGGTGAGAGCCGTCACTTCGAAATGATCGTTATCGTCCTTTCCAAGTATACTGAATATACGCTATGCGACTGAAAACGAGCGTATCGTAATTCCATTCTCGCAATCTACGTAATCATCTACGATCGGGGCGTGTAAAAGCGGCATGCGTCAGCCATTGTCGCGTGCACGTGGAGTGCGATCAAGGTTAACATCGATCAAATTCCGTTACATTCATACAACGATATTTTTATTCATTAGGTTCGAACGTCAAATGGTTTAAAGGTTATATAAAAAAATTTATCCATAATGAAAATGGCGTGTGCACGTAATATGCAAGCGCACTTTAATTGGCGTACGTTGCGTGTCATGTCATCGTAGCGATCGTATCGTATATTAAAATGATGCACAAAATAATACAAAAAAAATCATATATACCATATATATATATATATATATATATATATATAACTTACATCGCAAAGAAACATTTTTTACAGAGTAATTACACAATTCACTTGTTACTTACATTTCCTACAAGTTTGCGGAATATTTATATAGATATGCATGATAAATTATAAAATTCTTTAAATCATTGACAATCGAATATTTAATAATCACTGATTTCTAAAAGATCGAACGATCTAAATTTTTAGTTCGCGAATTCGAAATCAAGCTGTTTTTCAATTTAATTATCGGCGTTGTACGTTCTCTCGGGAACGTTACAGCACGCATAATAGTTTGCGTAGTGCGTTCACTGCCGTCGTCGCGAGAAACTCTCGATATTCATCGCCGGAGAACTTACGACGATGTATATTTCGTAGTGCGGGAAAATCTGCGCCGTTCCTCCTTTCACAATCGTGCAACTTTGAGCCTCGCGACGGCACCAATTCTAACGGGGACGGCCGGCGCTCGAAACGACTCGAGAAATATGACGAAGAGAACGAGAGAAGCGAAAAATCCAAAATTGTTTAAACATATTTTAAATGTCAAAAAGTCGTGAGAAAGAGAGTATAATTGAATAAATTATCGTTATAGGAAAGTTAACTTCAAATTGATTGAAAAATCATAAATGGATAGGTACTAACACAAGATTCAATCATACCACATGTGTGGTCTCGTACATATTATGTGTGTGTGTGTGTATTTTTTTCAATTCGTTAGAAGACATTGAAAAGTATACATATAAAGATAAGATTATTAAATGAGTTTTGTTGAAAAATAACACGAGAACGAAGCGATCATGAATAAGGCTCAAACTATGAACTGGTAGCTGCAGCTAACGGAACAATTAACCCAGGTCGTAGAGTAATTAGATGATTGAGTTAACTTCAAACCCCGGGTTAACGCGACCAGCCCGAGATTCGAGCCGAGCACTTGACGAGATATTTTGAAACACATGACATTCGCGAGTGAGATTAGCCATTATTGTATTATTTATCTACGACATAAAAAAAAGAAATAAAATAATTCCTCGGTTTAACGATGATGTTAAACGTTAAACGATCGCGGAAAAAACAGTGATATCTCGAAATTACTTCAATTTGTTATTTTTATTATTAATTACATATACTTTACAAGTTTTGTAAATTCGTTAAAAAGATTTATGACAAAGGTAAAAAATATTTAAAAAAATACCATCATTCGATCTAATGGAATATCCTTACATTTACTGAAGACTTTTGCTGAAGAGAGGAGTTAGACTAAAATTATACGAACGACTTTGCGGAAACGCGGAAATATATTCGGAATTCGAATCCCGGAATGTTGCCAAACGACGGATTAAATCTGAAAATTTAACAGTACGACGGATAGCGAGCCAAAAAAGAAAAAAAGAAACAAAGAGGGAAAGCTAGTAAGTGAGGAAAAAGAAAAGAGAGAGAAGAAGCGATGTGGAATCTGGGAAGGAAGAAAGAACGATTGGCACCTCGGAAACTGCCTCGTTAGAACGGAAAGCAATCGGGAAGCTTCAAATTCCACTTCGTCTTTCTTTTTCGCTGCATGTGTGCACACTCATAAAAGCATTACGAAGATATGCGTATGATAAAATATACAACGGGTGCGCGGCGCGTACACATCTTTAAGTTAGCAGTATAACATTACATTATGCAGCACGCAAATGGAATTATTAAAATTGTTGACTTCAAATTATTATTCACGAAACAGAATTTATTCGTAATCCTGTTGAACTTAATTTTTCTTCCCTTCAAACTTTTGCGACATTAAAAAAAAAATCGAGATGAATCATCGAAGATGATTCAAGTCAGAGTTCTATCGCGTCTTGCAAGAGAGAATGAAATGATTCTAGGATATATACTTTGTGTAGGAGTTACTAGAATCGTGACGTGGATCCACGAGCTGCTGGGCTGGCGTATATTTTCGAAATCGCGCCGAACGATAATTTACGATAGGTATGCGCGTAATTATTATCGCGCGTACATGCATACGTTGCGGCGGCGGTGCATACAGAGGAGTGGATGCACCGTGTCGGGGCCCAGGAATTTAGTTGGCGGTTGTATGGGGCGGCGCAATATGTACACATACACGCACGACACATGCAAACATAACGCACACCCTAGCAGCGCACGTGCAAGTGTATTAGGCAAAGCCGCGTATGTGTATATACTCACAAGCATTCGTTGGGTCGACTGCAGTGTCCGTGCTGCTCGTCGCATCCGGGCAGGCAGCGGGCTGAAATGAGTAAGAAAAAATCCAAGAGGTTAAGGCAACTCTCGGCGAGAGGTCGATCGCGTCCCTCACGACTGCACGAGCGAGCGGTGAATACGGTGTATATAGGTACGATATGTCTGACGGCATGTATACACGCGGTACGGTAGTTCGTCCTTCTTTACATTTCGGCACATAAAATACTTTTCTGCTGTAATTGTTTCAGCATATGATGCGATTAACCCTTTGGTGCCATTTTCAAGTGTATGGCATATCCGGCTTTTTTCCCCAACGCTTTTGCCATTGCTGTAAGAACGTATAACGTTAGCTCGATACCGTTATGTTCCTTTAATGTCTGGCGATTGAAAATAAATTCTTTACAATATGTTCACTTTTACGAAAATCGAATTAAATTGGAGATGCCATATCGAAGTGTATCGTTCTCGTAGTGCAGCACAGAAGGATTAAAATCACAAGAACCGAATAGTCCAACTGATCCCTTTAAATTAAAGGAATCTCTTTAATCAAAGATATATATTGTGCTTTATTTTAATTTGTATTTCCAGCTTTATTTTTATGTTTATGTTTCTTTTTTATGTTTGTACTTTTTTATTCAGTTAATTGAATTTTACTGTTCCTTTATCTCTAAGAATACCTCAGTAATAATTAAAATTGAAAAGGCTAATACAGGAAACGGAGTGATTAACAGGTGGTGGTACCGCGTGAAAGACGCGTATTCCATTTCCTTATCGGACAAATAAACGAATGACTCGGTCTAATTTGAGGGGGAGACGTGTAACGGCACCCCGGATGCGGGTCGTTTAAAAGGTGAGGAGAGTGACACGCACCACGTGCGGTAGTATTTGCTTCTCATATCGTTTCGGTAACCAATCGACTGATTTCCTTGCCGCATACGTAACTAGGAAACTCGATGGCTACCGGCCAACTATCGAGAGAGCATGAACCTCTCCCCCCCCCCCCTTCTTTACGACAGTATTCGCGAACTAGACACATCGAACGATGCGTGACACAATTTCATTACCCTTGCGATCTATCGCTGGCAGCTCGTGCCGCGTGCAAGTATGCGAGGAATTGATAGTCGCCCGTTCGGATTCCTTCCTCGTCACCTTGTTAACTCTCCCAGGGAGACGACAGCACGATAATCGATCACGATTTTGCACGTCAATACAACAAGCAGAAAAGATCGATAATATTAAACCCAGAATGTGTGTACTAATTATGCAAGAAAGTTCATTAGAGCAGCGTCATCAATCATGTTATTGCCAGATAGGATTAATTAAATTTCATCGTTCCGCTGATAAAAGTAACGATTTTGCCGAGGGGCGTCGCGTTTCATCGTCGAAACTAGGAATTAGGTTGGAAATCGAAAGGAAAAATCTTCCTGTACGCGCTCGATAATACTGGTGAATGAAGGGGTTGAGGGCGGCAGTTCGACGATTCCGACACGGTTCGGCGAGGCAGGGCCGGCGAGCAGGGCCAGCAGCAGCACGAGGGCCGCGTGACCTTGGCACCGAGCGCAACGGCCCGACTCTCTTATTCGCCATGGCCGGTTGGTTGGTTGGTTGGATGGACGAACGGACGGACGGACTTCGGCACGGCACAGCACAGAACGGCACGGCACGGCACGGCGCGGCGCGGTATGGCATGGCACAGGCCGAGCGCTAAGGAGTATGGTATTTATAGAGCGGAGAACCAGAGATACGACCCCCCTCGGCCCCGCCATCGAAGCCGCCGTGGTCTCTTCTCCTCGTACCCGCCGCCGCCGCCGCGGCCAGTGTATCGTCGACGAACGACCGAATCGCAGAGATTCCACTGCGACCCCCTCCCCCCGCCTCTACCATTTCCTTCTTCTCTTCATCCTCGCCCACCCCCCCTCCCCTCCCCTCCCCTCAAGTACACCACCTTTTCGCCGTACCGTTGCCGAAAGAAAAGGGAAGAAAGGTTCTTTTCTTCCTAGCGAGGAAGAAGGTGCGACGGAGAAGCCGGTGACTAAACAAATCTCGTAAGCCGCGACAAATCTTGCCCTTCGAGGATTATTTACGACCGATTTGCAGCCTTGCGATTTCTCGAGATAAAATCTTGCGAGACGGGCTATAAATTCGCCGCGTGTTCTGCTCCAGCGGAACACTGGTCCTCCAAACCGACCGAAGTGTTCTAAGAAGCCGAGAAGAAGACGTCGAAGACGCATTTCTTCTCGCATTTCATCCGATGCGATATTTTAACAAATCGCGTTTCTCACATTAAGCATTGTATATGGAGTCTAACAGGATATTGATAAGCTCTCGCATAATAAACATTATGTGTAAAATTATACGTAATTAAATTATATCTGCGTATAACACAACGAATTGTAAATTATATTCCGTAGGATTTTGTGAAATGCTGCAAACGACTGAAATTGGTTATTAGGTCAGACTACTGGGAACAATGAAACGAAATAATAATAATAGCAGTCCGTCCGTTCTCATTTAATAAAACTTTATTAGCTATCAATTGAAATTATTAATTAGTCAATTTTAACTAATTTATTTTCATTTTTAAATCGAGTTGACCTAATTCACTATTATAATATTTTGTTGTATATATTAATTGTTACTTTATATCACGTATTTTAAATGCTAATTGAAATTGTATTTTGAAAATGCGCACACGGTGATCAGCAATTGAGGGTTGATTCGCTTAAATTTTATAATTTCGTACATCCTTCAAATACTTAAAACACGTGATATGTACGAACAGATTTTTGTTTAGATACACAAGATATATAATTATAATTAGATAATCATCCGTGTAGGTAGTAAAGTTTGAAAAAATGATACGTAAACAAATAAAATCTACTGAATATAGTGAGACGATATATTGAATGGACACAACAGATAACATATAATACATTCACAAGTGTCATTCTCAATAAATCTGCCGACTTTTGTACACCGTTCTTTTTAAACGCGCCCGATCCCTAAGCAGAAGACGCGAAAAAAAGAGAGAAAGAAAGACACACGTGTTCACTCCACAAATTCTCCGTTTTGCAACGAACTTATTGATTTCCTATATGGTTACCGATTTTCTTTCAAATGGTCATCAGTTTCCTTGATATAATGAGGATACTGTCAACCCATTTCTCGCCTCAAAAATTTCGCTTCCTTTCAAGAATGAATGACTATCTTGCCTTTGCGATACCTGCCGCATTGTGACAAATATCTGTTAAATGTAGTCCACGCGAATAGCTAGAAGTCAGATGAAAGAACACCGTCACATTTTTCTACAGGGTATATAATATAAGCAAGAAGTTTTCGTGGACTTGTGAAAAGTCACTTATAAGGGGCTTGTAAGAATTAATCTTTTGACGACCGGAAATTACATCTATTGTGGCCAAGTTTTTAGGCAAAAATCGATACCAATTTTTGATTAAGTAGCCATTGATACGGTCTGCTATATTTAACAATGACGTTGTAAAGTCTACGTCAGGTTTAAGCTAAACCTGTACTACAATCGGTAGGTATAATCTGGTTTGAAAAGTCCAGTCAGGTAAACTAAAAGATAAAAGGTGACACTGAAGGTACATTCGGAAAACTGCCGCGTTGCTCACAGAGGGGTAACAAAAACAGCGGGGATAAGAAAGGAGGGAGGAAAAAAGGGAGAGGGGGGGGGGATAGAGAGAAGCCGGAATGTACGGGGACTGCGAGCACGAGTCCGGGGCAGCTGTTAGTTAAAGCACCGTCCTCCTCTCGATGCAGCTGTCAGGGCCCAACTCACTCAGGCCAGCTCGTTCGCGCGTTGCAGCTGCTCTCTCTGCGCGCCCGCCAACAACCCCTATACATAACGCCTTCGTATTGGCACCCCCGAAAGAGTCCGACTGCTTGCCCAATCGCCTATTCTGAACCTACCCCGACCGAGGCACCCCTCTCACCATGGGGTTAACAAGATAGAGAGAGAGTTAACCCTTCGCCATGTGCGATCGTTGCAGAGAAAGTGCACGTTCGGCGGAGTGTGGCAGCGAGAATTCGGTCGCGAGAATGCCCGATGATAAGTACTTTCTGCTATCGATTTGAATTAGACATGGGGTGTGAGCTGGAGAATAATTGCGACGATAAAAGCAACTCCAAAGAAACGAAAAATATATGAACGACCTTTTACGTACGATATTACGTATTAATTTTCGACAGATGACCTTTATCAAAAATTCAGCTGCAAACTACAGTAATGATACAATCGAATTTCTGTATGGCAACATTCTAAAAGATTGACACAAACAAGACACGTATAAAAGAGACGTATACATATTTAAAAAAAAAACTAAAAGGAACATTTAAGATTCGACAAGATACATCGCGGAAGTAGCAAGTCGAACGCGAGATACCACCGTTTTAGCAGATTCCGAAGAAGTGAAAGTCCTTTTGTGTTCTCGCGAGACTCGTTCCGAAGGAGAGTCTGCCATTCGTGATTTATATCGTTGTACTTCCTGACGTTTTGCGGCCGACTGCTCATCGAGCAAGAGCGCGACAGTGATTTTGCCGCTTCTCGTTAGACTGCATAATCGTATAGAATATTGCGGTAGCGGGACAATCAAGTTTTTTCCGCCTCATTAAATGTGACAAAAAATTAAATCAATTTTTTTTGCAGTCTTGCTTTTTGTAGTCTGCTACCAGAAAAAGTAATGCGAGCTGAAAGAAAGATATTCAGATAAAGACCATTGGCTTTTTTAAATTCTTTTAAATCGTACTATTTTAAATATCAGAATTCAGTATAAACCATACAAGTTCTAAAAGAATAGTGCTAAAAGATTGCTCGAACAACTGATTCGTCGAACGATAGTGAGGAATATCCACGAAATGAAAAGTAGTCCATTAGTAATCGACGCGCGAACTTTGTCGATCGCGGCGGCCACGAGCAGTCGGCGTCGAGTGCAACGACCGGGGACTGACGGGCCCCACACACGGGGAGACTTCGCCTACGATCGATCTTTCACTTTAATCGGATTCGAGAGTCTGGAATTCGGGATCTGAGAATTGGCATAAACGTGGAAAACACGTGGGAAAGTGGAAACCTCGAGGAGATTCAAGCAGAGACACTAATCGATTCATGTATTTAATCTCGTAGATTGAATATCGTTAATCCTCGATAATTGAAACTGTAGATTTTTTATGCGTATTTTTTTAAACGCATAAAAAGGAAACATAGAAAATACGTCATGATATTTATATTATCTTTTACGCAAAACACAAGCGTAAAAATACACAAATTATATTAAGTTGTTTGGAAAATTTGTTTCAATTTTCTAGCTCAAAACAGTATAAAAAAATTAGCGATTATACTATTCGATACAGTAAAGTTTCAGTTTTAAGAATCTTAATTGCGGTACGATGATTTTTAACGGAGATATGAGCAGTTAAAATCAAAATAATCCTTTACTTAACTTGCGAATTATTCAACAATAAAAATTTGTAGAAATATTTAAAGAAAAACATAGAGAAAGCTTCAAGCTTTCACGATAGATAGTCAACAATTTAAAAAAAAATTTTTTGGGCACACGAAAGATCCACAAAGTGAAAATAAAATTTTTCGTCTTTTCCAGCTTGTAATTTTTTTTTAAATTACCAAAAAAAATTACTCACAGAAACTCAAAAAATATAAAAACCTTTCAAAAGTAGAGATTTCAAAACTCTTTTTTTAAATATATTCAAATTTTGTTTATTTTTTATAAAGATGTTGTATATACGACTTTAAGTTAGAAAATTAAAACAAACTTTTCGCAAACACAATCTAATATATTATTTTAAAACAATTTAGAATCATTAAGATTTGAGATTCTATTATTTAAATTATATAAACTCTAATTCTAGTATGAAGCAGACAGAATGATACATTGCCTGTTTCCCTCACATTCTTCGCAAAATTTAAAGACATTTGGGGTTGCGACACCCCGCATGATCAGAGAGCTTTTGTCCGTTTGGACAATTCAACACAATCTAAAAACGATTTTCTGAATGAGGACTACAAGAGAATAGCTAACGTTTTCGTGAATAAAACCACCTTTGTACGTACAGGTTAGACGTAGTCGGGCCAGGTGCGGGTACGAACCTGTACGCATCAGAGGCCAGGAGCTCCGACACCGATGACTGTGACTCCGGTAACAGACACGACCGTTCCATTCGACTCGCGCGGAATCTCGGCAGAAAGAGAGAATGAAAGAGAGAAGAATAAGAGGAAGATCGAAAAAGATAGAGAAAGAGAGAGAGAGAGAGAGAGAGAGAGCCACACACGAAGGCAGATTTTGCCCCCTCGTCTCCTTCGTTCACACAATCTCGGATCATTACACGTGCACACGGATTAGGTCGCGGTCGACTCGCAGGTACGCGAGAGTGAAAAAGAGAGGGATGCCGCAGTCGGGCCGCGGAACGGAGAAGAGTAAAGAAAGAGAGCTCGGACGAACGGAGGGAGTTGGAGAGGGAGAAAGAGAGAAGGAGATACTCGCACACGCGCGAGCCAAGCGTGGGAAGCTGCTGCACGCTTCGGAGTCTCGGCTGTGCCGCGCTGCAGCGCACCACCACCGATTGCACTGGGCCTCTCCTTCACAGAGATGCCGGGCTTTGAAAGAACGCGGAGCGAGAGAAAGAAAGAGAAAGAGAAAGAGAGAGAGAGAGAGAGAGAGAGAGAGAGAACGCGAAGATAGGAACGGTTCGGCGAGTCGCGCCGGTCGATTCGCGAGAGTATCGTCGTTTACCGAGGTAGCGTGCATATTCGACGTCGGTAGGGATCGCGGAGGCAGCAATGTTGCCTGTTAATAACCGCGTGCCTCGCAAAATCCTTGGAAGAAATGCGAGATTGCGTCGGGAGAACATAATAGTACAAACAGTCGTATAGTCTTTAATCATTTCCTTTTATAATCGCATCATGATTTATTCATCACTATAGTTATTCATTAGCCCTTATTCAGTAGTCTTTTTTTCTCTTTTTAATCTAAGATTATTATCGTTCGTACCGAGAATCAAACCGAGAAAAGGTAGAAGAACAATGTCTTGATGCGCGCGTGCAGTCGTGATAGGAGAACACGGAAATAAATAGCGGCCAGTGTGTCGCGCGCGCTACCGCTAAAATACGGTGCGGTTATGCCGGAATGGTAAACATAGTGTATACTTACGGGTGTTGCAATAGTCGCCCTTCCAACCGGTGAGGCAGACGCGCTCACCGATCGGGCTGCAACTATAGTGGCCGAAGTTGTCATCCCTCGGCCTGCACAGATCCTCGCAACCCTTGCCGTAATAGTGCGACGCGCAAGTCACCCTATATTCATACTCTATATGAGTGTGTGCACTACTATAGTCGTCCAAGGTCCAATCCGGCCCAACGTCTAGCCACTTCTGGGTGGTCAACCGCATGATCATTGCTTTCTCTGGAAAATCAAAAGAGCATGTTCCGTTTGAGTAACTTGGAGACTTTCAACTATTCGAGACTTCTTTATGTATAATCTTATTCCGTATCTTAAGCTGTACAAATGAGACATTGTATTTAGAAACATTGTATCGCTGTTGTTATCATACTCTCGTGTAATTATCATCGAAGAATGAAATCTCGCTCTTAAAAATTGATAATTGGACCACACTTTCTTTCAACGCTATGTTTAATTGTCACTCTTTGTGTCACACTCTTCAGAAATAAGAATTAGATTCTACCTAAATACTTTTATGGAGCAGATACAACGAACAAAGCCAACAGAAATCGATATCAATCGCCAAATCAACTACCGCGTTTGCAACAATGAAAGGCGATGTGATAGTAATTAGTCGGTGCAACACCAGCACTTGGGCAGAGCGACGAGGTGCACCGCTGCTGCACCCAATGATGCGATCGAAGTGCATCGGCCTCCGGGAGAGAGAAGCACAGAGAAAAGGAGAGAGAAGGAGAGAGAGGGCAGACCGGACGTTCGTCCGCTATTGCTACTCTGTCGGCGGCACGCATCCGGCACAAAGAGAGTAAGTGAGTATACCACGTTGCGGCTCTGGGAAAGAGGCGTCCTTCCTTCCTCTCTCTTTCTTTCCTTGTCTTTTACTCTCTTCCCTCTCACTTCATTCTCGTCTTCGCCTCTGGTTCGTCCTCTCGTCCGGTGTCTCTACTCGCTTTCGTGTAAACGAACGGATGAGCGAACGAACGAGCGGAGGCTACAACCTTCCTTACACCACAGGGCACATTATCGTAATAGCTCCGACAGATTAGGATCCGGGGCTACGATCAGGTGCCCTACCGAAAAACCTGCATCTCACGGCACCGGTTTTCGGTGCACACGCGTATTCGTGCGCCTCGCAGTCGACCGAACCGGTAGCGTATCGCGCCGGGCTCACCGATTCCACACTGCGGTCTATCGCATGTAGTAAGATCAGTAGCGTAGTCGTGAAAGAGGAGGTAAGGTCGAATCTCAATAGTTTGAAAATATTGTCCGAAAATGATCACTGACAGGTAAGCTGAGTAATGACTTGTTCAAAAACTCTCGTGAGCTCCTTGCAATTTACAATATGTTTCCATTATCATAAAAGAGAATCGCAATCAATATTTTCCAAAATTATTAGTAAATTTAAACATAATTAGAAAAGCGATTGGTAAAGCTACCTCAAATGTAAAAACTATTTTGATTTTTAATGTTGCTTCTTTATCAATGAAATAATTTATGCCATTATTAGCGAAACAATTTTTGATATAAACTGCGGAATCGTCACTTATCAATAAAACTATGTGTGGTCCGAGAAAATTTTCTACCTAATTCGAAGAGACTCAATTGATATTGTCACCTAATAATACGATCTGCTGACAATGAAAAGGACCCTTTGATTACACGCCACTGTGTCTTTTTCTTTCTCTGTTCACCGCACGCATTGAAGAGAAAGAACGAAGAAAAGAATGAGAGAGGAAAAGAAAGAGCGAGGAGAGAACAAAAGGACGAAGGTTTTCGCCGATGGCGTGCCCGAAGATACTTAAGGAGGGAGTCAGATCAGCCTCTCTTCTTAGAAGGGAAGTGGCTGTCGGCGAAACAGGAGTCGAGAATGAAAGAGAGAGAGAGACACAGAGAGAGAAAGGGAGTGAGATGTATGTGTGTGTGTATATATATATATATATATAAGAGGGAGAGGCAGTTTACTGGGCTATCTTCCCAGGTGATGCTGTTACGAGTTCCGAAAACACCGATCTTCGCACGCTACATCGTTTCACGTTCGATCCCCAGAGAGCCACTATAAATGCGCAGAGCAAAACATACTTAAAGAAGAATCGATTTATAAAGCTTTGCAGAGACGTTACATTTTTAACGAGATAATCCCTGATATCATAATTAATCAGCAACAATGTAATGTTACTCAAATAATATTACATCAACGTTTTATACTTAAATACATATTTAAACCAAGTAATAATCTACCTCTTTGTTAGAGCAACATCTTCTCGTTAAACAGTATATATGTATATATATTCGGTATAACAGTATCCGTTTATACAAAGTCTAACAAAAGTCAAAGACTTTCAAGGCACGAACGTGCAAGATGGATGTACCACTAACGCATGTAATAGAAGTTGACGTTCCGACGCGTAGTCGACGTTCGCAAAGACGCGCGGAAAAAATTAATCCACGTTTACATTCGCTGGAAAGTGATTACGTTGCGCGCTACCAGCCGTGTATCGGCAAAGTTACAACTTCCTGCTGCTGTTTCCCCCGGACGTATTAGGATGGACGTTCGCTATACCACGAGAGAGGATCGCTCGTTTCTACTTGACCACGGTCCGCGCACGTATACACCCGGTAAACACCCGGCGTGCTCGAGGCCAGACCGATTCAAGGTATTCATTAACGACGCTCAGCGCCGGCGCGTAGCCGACATTTTCTATTGTTCATTCAGAAACGAGCGGCTGCCGAACAAGTATCGCCCCGAGTGAAAGAAGGAGAAAGAGCTGGCACGTAGCCAGCGGCGCTTTGCCTCCGCTGTGCTGTTTCTGCGCGCGAAAAAACGACGCGCGATTATTTAGCGAAATGGATCGTAAAACCCGAATGCGCGGCGGCGGATTAACTTCCGAAACGCCGCCGGCTCCGCCCCCGCTGAATAAGGTTCGGCAGGTAGAGAGAGAGCCTATCGGTCGCACGGACGGTTTTGACGACCGTGACCCAATATGTATTAGGCCGATCGTTTTCTAAATATTCTAATAAATAATTACGACCTCAGGTAACACAATGAAATCAATTTTAATTCATCACGCTTTGAAAAATCCGCTAAGATTAATTTAAATTGAATTTCACTTCAAAATTAATCTGTTTTTTTTTTTTTTTTTAAGATTTCAAGAAAGTAGACTCGTATTATTTCTCATTGACTTTCTCAATCGCAAGGCAAGACGTAGCCCGATCTTTTCTCTCTCTTTCGTCGGTTGACACGTGGAGTGCGCAGGGAAGGCGGCCAATTATCGTCGTTATTATCATGAAAGAAGGCAGGTGCGCTCTCTCGAGTGCATCGGGTGATGTGCAGAGAGCGAGTCGCGGCGTGCAACGGTGTTCTGTTTGTAAGAAGAAGAGAAGTAGAGGGAGAAGAGAGAGAGAGAGAGAGAGAGAGAGAGAGAGAGAGAGAGAGAGAGGGAAGAGAGAGAGAGAGAGAGAGAGAGAGAGACACTGGCCAGGAAAAAGCGGTTGACAATCGACGGTGACGTAAGTCACGTGTGGAACCACGACCACTACTGGAGTTTCTTTCGCTCGTATGCGTGTATGTGCGTACGCATCGCGAAGAGCTAACGCACTATATCAATTGAGAGTGAATAGAATACTCTCAAGTAGGATGTCGGTCCGCCCAATATATGTCCTAGACACGGTCAGTCCACGCAACGGAAACGAATTACGCATGCAAGAGACATTTTACCTGACGAACAAATTGCAATTTTTTTTCGATAAATTCATAGAATTATAATTCTTAATTATGAGTAATTGTGATTACTATAAAATATATACATCGAAGATTAATATTTCAGCAATTTAATTATTTGCTCTACAAAGAGATGAAATAACATTTTTCAGTCAATCTTAAGCGAACCGGTAGACTTGACTCGAGTCTCGAGACGCTTTACCGAGAAACTCACACACACACACACACACACACACACACACAGAAGCGAAAATATTTTGATAGTTTTACAGTTCATTCAAATTTCTTCCTCCAAAACAATATACACGCGATTTCGCACAGAGATATACATCGGCGGTTCCGGAGCGTCCACGTAGTAGTCAACGAACCGGCGATGATATTACGAGTAGGAGCGTACCGTTTCCTTAAATGCGTGTGTTAAAGAAGCGTTTAACAGTACTACGGCTGGGGATATATATCGCGATCTCCATTTAATTCTTTACGCGCGCATTATCCCATAACGCCTCATAATAGTGCTGTCGGTTCACCGCGGACAAACGGACAAACGAATGGCGCGCGCGCGAGAGAGAGAGAAGGAGAAAGAGAGAGAGAGAAGAATCTTTCTTCCTTCTTCTCTTCCCCGCTGGCGCTACGGCGGATGAATGAAGGAAAGGAAGAGTAGTAATCCGATCGGCCTTTACCAAAACGAGCAACGACCGAGCAACACGGAGGAGCAGGCGGATGTCGGTGAACGTCGTCATTAGCGACAAAGGAAACTGGTTCGCGTACAATAATGCCACTTCATGTGCACGCCCGACAGATCGATCGATCAGCGCTCGTCGAGCGCTCGTCATCATCGACACGTGTAATCGTTCGTGCGCGACACCACCTTGCCCCGCTGAGATTTATAAATAACGTTCGCATCGGCGAGAATAAAATTAGACCGGAATAAAAAAAAAAGGAGACTTTAAGACCATCCGATATTTATTTAAAGTCTCTTATTTTTAGTTGGAACATTTCGCGCGTATATACATCGCGCGTATGAATGGTTCATTTTTATTTATGCATATACGCGCGAGAAACATACCGCGCGAAAGGTAATTCACCAAGATATAACGAGCGATTCGATATCGAGTCTCAGTAATACGAGGAATTAACAGCTATAGGATTAAGAATAACACGGATCTTATCTCTCTTCTACGCGCGCTCCCGCGTACTACGACGACCGTCCTTGAGAAACGTCGCGCGGCGATAATTAGCGGCGGCGAGCGGGATTCCCATGAAATTTTCGTGACACGCGACGCGGAGCGAAATGCAGCAGAGCTCCGAGTGCAGGTGCAGCGGCGCGACCGCGTGCATCGGCATATATATGCAACGTAACGCAACGTAACGTAACGCGGATAATAGGTGTGCGTGTGTGCGTGATGGGCGGCTAAAAAGGAGGAAGAGGGACGACGCCCGAAAGGGAAGGAGGCGAGAACGCTACGAGCGGGGGCGGCCGGTTAGGAGAGGAGGAGATGGTGCTGGTGGTGGTGGTGGTGGTGGTGGTGGTGGTGTTCGCCTGAGAAAGGAAGCAGCATCCGAGCAACGCGGCAATAAAGGGCTCGTTTCGCCGGTGCGTTGTGGGTATTATATTGTGCCCGGAGCAGCAGCACGGTAGACGGAGCACAATGTAAGCGGTGTATATGCGATAAAGGCCCCGGGATACCTATATATCCGGGATACGATGTTTGGAGACCCATTATGGATATTAGTGTAGACACTGTCGTAGTATATTAACCTTTTAGGATACAAATTAATCTCAGATACGTCGACAATAGATTATTTATTTCTATATTCAAATTTGATGTTATCAGAACGAAAACTTGAACGGAATAATTTATTGATAATTATATACACGAGAATTAAAGCCCAAAAAATTTAAAATTAACAAATGCAAAAGAAAAAACTACCAGATATTTTTTTTGCTTTATCTTAATATTATAAATATATAAACTATAAGTAAACATTTTTTAGTAATTATAATTTAAATAAGTTATACATATTTTTTTACATATATTTAATCATTTGACTTTTAATTTCATTTTCTTGTATTTCTCATGCTGCGATTTAAATCACTAAAATAATTCATTGTCAGTATTCAAAATAAGATAAATGTGCGACAAATAATTGAGACAACAGATTTCCATACGTCGATGACTTTATAAAACATCCGCGCGCTAAGAAAAGAATCGCAGATACCGAGAAACGGACGCGTATAAGGTAAGCGGTACGTTGACGATAAAATCCAGAGAAGATTCTTGCCCTGCCTGGAACGCAAACGTTGTGTCAGACAAAGAAAGAACGCTCGTAATAGCTTAACGTTCTCTCGTACAAAACACGTAATAATTACCGTACAAAAATGAAGTCACTTGAATGATGCAATGTAGAAGAGATACAATTGGTTGTTTTTTTTTTTAATACTTTTCAAACTAGACGTGTCGTTAAATTTTCAATTACTTTGACGGACAAATGTATGTGTATGTACGTGCGAATAATTATGAGAAAGCACAGGTCCAACCTATCCAGATAAATGCAAGACGGCCGCAAGAAATTAGTCTGATCTTCGTGTCGACAGTCAGTGGGAGTTTTATTACAACGCACACGCACAATAATCTCAGGCATGTTCATTAGATTCCTCGAAACGAGATTCCCCACGTAACTTCCGAGCTTTCTCGGCCCAACAGTCAATCCAGTTTTGTACCCTAATGAACTTTGTATTCACAAACTCGTTCGCGCGTTTCGAGTAACTGCTTCCTCATCGAGAGAAAGCACTCGAGGGGAAAAAAAGAGATGGATAAATAAATAAATAAGCGCGAGATCGAATAAAGTACGCGCCGCGTGGCGCCGAAACAGTTAAATTCGGTTTAATTGGTCGAAGCCGCGCCGGCGGCGGCGGCGGCGGCGGCGACGACGACGACGACGACGGCAGTGGCGGCATAGGTGATACGAGGGGCGACGCACGGGGCGACGCGATGGTGTACGCGTGTGCGTGCGACACGCATGAGGGCGCGCGGCCGCCGCGTGTACATGCAGCTTCCGCTCTCTCTCCCGTCGGCCGATTCTAATTACCGGAGGGGCCCCACGGGACTTCTCGAGGAAGAAATTAAGCGGTCTCGCTCTTCTTACCCCGTTTTTAAAGCCGGTCTCGAGAGTGAATAAAGTGAAGCGGATACGTGCGCTACCTGCGCGCGAGTGCGTACTAAAAACCGTACGCACTTCGAGTGGTGTGTGTGTGTGTGTGTATGTGTGTGCGGTTGTACAAATTGTATCCGCCTCTGTATCTAATTATTACATCGAAAATTGGAATAAATGAAAATTCAGCTAGAATAATACGTGTATAATTTGGAATTTTGTTTCTCTTTCACTCGAATTTCTTCACACTGTTAGATATCAAAGGAACAATTATAACCCAATCTCTTGCGTTGAATAACATTTTGGTATTTTTAACTTCCATGCATGTCACGATATAAATCAATTACGATATTTCTATGGTTAGTTTCAAAGTAAACAACGTCAACTTATTAATACACTTAGTAAATAATAAAATAATTTAAATTAAATTAAATTCACATTTTCTTAAATTAAATCGTTCAACTTAATATTGTGTTAGTTAAATTAATGACTTGTTGAATAGAAGCAGTAGCGACTTACAGAAATGATTTTGATAAATCAAATTGAATACCTTATGAGTTCAACAGTGTTAAAAAAGCATCGAAATTTCAGAACAACTGATGGTAGATCTAAGCTAGGCTCGCTGGATGCGCCCGTATATACTTGGTTACTCAAGTTACTTCCAGCGCGATGGAAGATGAGTGTACTACGGTTACACAGGAAGGAAACACTAGTGCCGTCGCCGCCGCCGCGCCGCCGCCACCCGGTATCCGCCGTCTCTCCTCTCCTTGCTCTCACTTTCCTCTCTCCTGCAACTCCTGGTCGACGACACAACGCGCTGTGACATAACGGAGACGCGTTGCCGTAATAACGCGCGGTTACAAACGACGAACGACCAGCAGCAATAGAGGCTGAATAGAACAATGAAAACGCGACGATTGTTCGCGGAACAACGGCCGATCTCGACGACGTAAGATTTATTATCAAGTCACACAAACACATATTTATGACCCATCACGCAAAATTAGAAATAGCGTTTGTGATTAAAAAAAAAAAAGCAAACTCAGAGAAATGGATTTTAACTATTGTAATAACGATGAAAAGTATTTATAAAACGGACTATAATTACAATAATAATTTGGAAAAATTAATAAATAAATATAACGAATTGTATAAAATGTGTGTTTCTCAAAATAAATACATCATAGAATTTTATTTTGGAATTAAACAGCTATCTTATAAATTGAATGGGAAAAACTTGATAATTATATATAAACACGATGCCGTAAGACAATCGAGCTATCCTTCTTTTCTCTACCTCCGGTTCTTAGCTTGAGGGAACTTGAAAGAGATGAGAGAATATCAAGAGGTAGTTGATGAAGGAGGAAGAAAATGACGGAATCAACGTCTCTGGTAAGTGTCATGCTCAGAGACCGGAAGCTCCTTCTCGACTGATCTGTTGCACGAGACATCGTGTCTCTCTTAGGGGCCAGCTGGACCACACATGCCCTACAACAACCTTCTTGCCTTCTCCCTCGCGGCTTTCATGTAGAAACGCGCGCAACGTCTACAGAAACTAATTTTACGATAATCCTTTCATTCGGACTTTTTACAAGCGCGTGTGCGCAAGCACGTGTGTTCAATATCATAGTACATGATTAAGAAAAAAAAAAAAAGTAAAAGAAAAATAGAGAAAATACACTCACCGGCCGATTGAAGCGTGCTGTTATCCTCATCGTGATAAGCCTCCACTATCAACGAGAACGTACCCTGTAAATAGAAAAAGGAAGCTACGTCAGTTTTGTTTCTCTTGAGCAGTGCAAGAGAATAATAATAAGTTAATAACATCAACAATTATATAATATAATCAATAATCAGTTTAGAAAGTAAAAGAAGATTTCGAGGAGAAATTTCAGACAAAATTAATAATCGCTCTTAATTTCAGTCTTGCAATTAGATTTAATGCTGATAACTGAAAAGACATGTCATTCATATTTTTCGACCGTGACTCGTGCGCACTTTCGAAATATAACGGTAACGCTAAAGGAAATATTTCCGTGGTGAAAGGGTTAATAACAAATTAAACGTTTCGCGGTATGCTGCGTCACGTGCACACCTGCCACGCGTTGCCACGCGTCCGCCCGCCGGCAGAACGACGAGCGTGCACATCAAGTTCGAGCGAAGAGAAACGGTTACGCGTCACTGGTAAAGGGAGAGGGAGAAGACAGGAAGGGGGATAACACGCGCGAAAATCACCCCTTTTCGAGTTATCGTCTAAGCACGAGGGGAATCGCAACCCCACGGGGGTCGACTTCCGTAACCACATGATGTACCCTCCGTCAAGATGCACGTGCACGCGTGCTAAGTGCGCCGACACGTGAAAATTACGATCGCGCTAAGTAAATTCATTACGAAATGTCAACAGACAATTTACAAGCTCGTCACAATTGATTGACCCAATTCACGCTCATCGATTTCATATAATTTTCGATGATTTTTTGGAAATTCTTTTCGTGCTATTATGGTAAATATATCTCGTTTGAGATCGTAAATATTTTTATCTTGTATTATATAGGGGAGACCGGGGCTCCATGGGTTATTGACTGTTTAGGGAAATCCAGAATGTTTAGGTTGGTGCAATTGGTATCATATAATTGTTATTTAGTTGCCCAAAAATCTTACATTTTAATGTATTTTTTACTGTTTAAATTTTATGACTCATGATGCCCCGGTCTCCCCTACATATAATGTCATGTAAAATGTACGTTTCGGCTTCAGATTTAAGCCATATCTTCAGCATAATGTACAGTCAATTTTTAAAAATTGATAATGGATCAAAATATAACCGCGTTATTACATAATTAATCAAAAGGTCAAAAATAAATATTAAAAACATAAAGAGAGTCATACTGTGAAAAATGGACGAAATAGTCCCGTTCTACTCTACAAAATTCTAAAGATATAGGTCACACAAAGAAATCTGTTTCGAAAGGGTCGGGAAGTCCCCAGATGAGACAGGAAGCGAGGATACCCCGCTGTACACACATATGGCTGTTTCGAACGACGTAATTTAGGAGCTGAGGGATACCAGGTAGAGATACTCGGAATGACAGCTCGTAAATATCGTAATGATGTTTCCCCGTTGGCGAGAAACCACGAAAGCATTACGATCGCACTTCGACAAGTCTCAACGAGAGACGGTGTTACCGCGTGTAGCATACCCTGCAGCATACCGTACAACACTACACGTCGTCCCTGTAGCGATAATACGTCGTTTAATTATTTAACGTCATACGAGCATGTATAGTAAACACAGAAAGAGAGCAGCGCACAGCTCGCGATATTATACGCGACCTCGTTAGTCGTTGCCACGCGAAGAATAATAAATGTTTATATCCGCCGGGGCGTCGCCATTCCCGCCGTGTTTCGCTCGAGTTCCCGTAAACGAGTCTTCCTCGGTAATTCCCGTTGGCGAATGTCATCTCGCACATGGAAATTTATGCGAAAGCTGTATTACGCGCCGCGCTTTCGTCTCTCGAGCTTTCCTTTCGCTCTGGACGTGATCTTAACGTACAAAACTATAAAAGCAAAGGAAAAAATTCAACAATATAGCATTATGATCCAAATGTCAATGTCAATTATATTTAAATATTTAAGTTTTAATTATATTTCAGATAACAAAACGAAAATTTAAATACAATTCGCGGTACGAATCGAAAGAAATATTCGTTGAAATTGACAATTAATCGGCCTTTGCAATTATTTCTTATTCTCTGCAAGAAAACATAATGCTTCTACATTATTTAGCAGTGTTGAACCTGTGCTATGTGTGTATATACACATATTTCCATCTAAAATTAACTTCGCGATGTATGCACGTACATCGTACAGGTACGCGTTCGCCCTTCGCCGCGAAAGGGTTGAAGGACGCGGGAGCAATTTGTCTCTGCTAAAAGAAGCGAATGGAGAAAGAGAGAGAGAGAGAGAGAGAGAGAGAGAGAGAGAGAGAGAGAGAGAGAGAGAGAGAGGGAGAGGCGCAGGTTGTAGTGCACCTTTTATCGGCGGGATACCGAATGTGCGAGATGCGGTCTGAGACCGGTCCAAGGGCCTCGGAACACGCGAGAAGGGTGAAAAAGCGACGAACACGAGGGCAGGACATAGTAGGCGTAGACGGAAGCGAGACGAGAAACACAGAGGGCTAAACCGCCTTTTTCTCTCGCGGCAAGGACGCGTCTCAAAGTTTAGACACGCGGGACGTGTACTTAACGAAAACAGGAGAGAGAGAGAGAGAAAGAAAAAGATCGTCTTTGCGGTAAGAGTAACAAATCAGGAACAAAAGGGAGAGAAGGGGAGAGAATAAATTGCCGAGAAGACAAATGCCACCGTGATCGTCAGCTAATTTATTACGGGGGATCGGAATGAAATCGGCGAGGAATCGCGTTCGAAAAAAGGCGCGGTTCTCTGCGGGAACAATGCGCCTTGGGTATACATATATGTGTGTGTGTGTGTGTGTGTGTGTGTGTGTTGTGTGTGTGTGTGTGCATCGGTAGCAGCGGCGATCGCCGACGACGATCAGCGCGCTGTCGCGGAAGGCGGAGAAATCCATAGGACGATAAAGACGATCGAGGGTAACGCGAGTATCCTAGCCCTGATTCTAAAGTCTTTGCCAAACGCAAGGGGATGACGAGAGAGAGTGAGAAGAATCGGACGATCCTCTCTCGGTGGTGCGCGCGATAGAGCGAGAGGCCGCGTGGCAGCCAAATACAAGAGAAGAAGAGGCGACAGGCGCGGCGGCGTGGCCGCTACGATAGAGAGAGAGAGAGAGAGAAAAAGAGAGCGGTGGGCAACGCGATAGAACGAGAAGGAGAGAAGAGCTCGTTGCTCGCTCGCTCGCTCGGCAGTCGGTTCCCACGGCTGCGCAGCATACCTCCACCTTCTCTCGCCTCTCTTTTCCCTTCTTCACCGCGCCGTCAGCCCGAACCACGGCTTCGTCGTTCCTCTTCTCGGGCCCGCGTGTGCTCCTCTTTCGATCTCCCTCACTCTCGTTCCCTCACGTTGTCGCCTCTTGCTTCGACTCGCGCGCAGACTGTCCTCTCTATCCAGCGATTGCCTCTTCTTATTCTCGTCCGCCTTCCTTTCTCTCTCTCTCTCTCTCTCTCTGTCGACTCGCGTTTCTTCACGTACAACAGGACGTAGCTGCAATCTCGGAGCGCGCGGGCGCGTATATATACGCGCGCGTATTAATCATCGCGGAAGACGGTCGCGTATAGAGGAAAGAGGAGAGAACGGTCTACATGTAAATGCAGCGTCGTCGGCGGCACAGGGTGTCGTCGCTCGTTATCCACGGTTTCCTCTTCCTCCTTTCGACGCGAAGGCGGCCGCGAAAATTTCACCACCGTCCACGTCGCGGAAACGCGTTACCTAATCCCGAGAATATACGCCCGTCGCTATGCGCCTGCGATGGGTAGCTGCGTTCAGGAATGAGAGAACGCGGCAAAAATAGACGAGTCACGGAAGGACACCCCGATAGCCGCGATGCAGCCGCAATTTGTAAAATGAAATCGTATATCGCAAGCATATAGAGTCCCGTATTCGCGAATTAAATAATAGTGTATTACTTTTTTACGAGCTATTTCGAAATTAGAGAAATTGGAGGCTATGCGAATATTTTAAAAAATAACATTGGATAATTACTCGTAAGTAGAACCAACCTCTGAATGGCTTCCCGCCGCTCTATTCCTTCCTCATTCGCTATAAATGCGAACAAAAGTCACGCTTTCACGGGCCATCCTTAATGCGAAGCGATGCGGCCTGTTTTATTAATGCACGCTTCGATCGGGACGGCCATTGTGAAGTTTTCAACTTTCGACTCTTATTGTAATCAATTACGAATTGTTGCACAGAAAAGTTTCATTAATAATATATGAAAAAAACATCAAGAGAGATTCTTCTTTGAATAAAGAAACAAAACGAAACATATATGGCATAATCTTCTTTCGACTTGCAAAAACTATTATAATGATTATTATGTAATATATAAAAATGTATTTTAAGAATTAACCGGGGCAAAACGAAACTCGCAGCGCATGATGGATTCGATAATAACAGCCATAAAATCGTTCGTGTCGAGCGACATTACATCGCCCAAGGGACGAGTAGTTAGTCAGTCAGTCAGTCAGTCAATAAGGTTCACCCACGAACGTGCATCAGCTGATTCGTACCTGCCCGATGACCGACCACGTGACGAAGGACCAGAACAAAAGGTGAAAGCTTACATGCCGTATTTTCCCTTTAGCGATATTATGTCGTATTATGAAAAAACGAGGGTTAGACCGAGAAGGAGCAGTGACTGCGCCTAAACAGCAACGTTCTGCCCCACCAGAGGACTTGGCGGGCGATTGAATTCTATCGATACTTGTGAATCTGTGCGCAATCTTGTAAACAAAGATCTCGCGCTGCGACAGAAGAATCTTCCATCTTGCGATTTATTAATTTCCTAGAGACAATAAAATTCCCACCAACTGAAGTAAAAATTGTAGAGCAGTAGGAAACCGTGTCCCTTTTTTGAGTCTGGGAAAGGAAATGAATCAAGAAGCGCTTCTGCGTAAACGACGCCTCCGAGCGACGTCGTAACAAGAATCCGCGAGATGAGACGACCGGAAGTGCATCGGGAAAGCGACGCACCAGCCGTTATACACGATGCTTTTACACTCTTGCAGTGTAAATTCGAACCTGTGCTCGATTGCAGCGAAAGGGAACTTGCCGAGGTGGTGTACCGTTACGAACGAACAGCGTATTGCTTCTATCGCAAATCATGGGAAATTCGTTTTACTGTTACAAATCTTTCTTCAATATTAGTTTATATATCGTTATATATTAGTTTATATATTGAACGTATTATTTAAAAATACAAAAATATCGCATAGTTTTTAGATCTTAGATGAAGTTTTAAAATAAATAAACACACACGACGTGTGAAAAAGAGTCACATTTTACAACGACTTTCGCCACAACGTGCTCGTTTCGTGAGATGGGAGGGGGGCTTCGAATCGAAATAAAACTCTATCGACGCGTAATAGGTCCTAAGTTCCGCAGTTCGTGACACGCACGCGAAAAGGAGGAAGGAAGGAAGGAAGGTATATACCGCACGCAGACGTAGGAATTAACCGCGCCGGTAGGGAAAGAGGTCGATCGCGTGCGAGTCTCGCAAGCTCGCACGCGCGCGACGTAACTAAAAATACGCGTCGTCGGCGGGAGTTTCGGGAACCGAGCGTCGCCGTCGCGTCATTTTGTCGTCTTCCCTTTTCCATCGCGTCCATGTAATTCGCGCGATACGCCGAATCATCTAGCCGCCCCCCGTATACACGTAGCGAACATTATTCGTTTCGTTTGTTCGTTCGACCTTTCGCCGCCGCTCGTGCCTTCGTCTGGGACGCGAATCACGCAGCCTTTTCGGCCGTGGGACCCACGGTTCGTTCGCTCGTTTTGGTTTCGGGCCCCACCTTCCTCCTCCCTTCCTCCTGCAGCGCGATTCCCATCACTTTCGCGGCCCCCTCGTCCTCTGCCTCTCTCGCTGTTCTTCCTCGAGTCCCGGTCTCGCAATCGCGTTCCACGAAAACGCATTTAAGAATGCTTATGACGCTCTGCTCTATAGAATATCCCCCGTTATAATTTCGGCGATATTGCGTATTACGAAATGTAATTTATGTAAATTACGTTACGTGTTATGAGCTAATCTCCAGCGGACCGGTAGATCCGTCCTCCGTTACTCTACTTCCTTGTAAAATCGATACTTAGCAGACGTATAATTGAATTTTGATTAAGAGCAGCGCACACATTCTTGCATAACGCACACAATGCATAAAAAATAAACCAATCGAGTCCCTCATTTCCTTTCTTTTCATAAAATAAAGGACTCTGATTGATTTTTTTTTACGCTCTATGCGTTATGCAAGGGAAAGAGACGTCTACTCGTTACTTCTGTCAATCCGTAATACGCAATTTCCTTTAATAATTTTCTTAATTAATGCCAGCGACACGGGATCAATGTCGACAGCCGAGCATCCTTCGATATTCCACCAACGTCAATATCTACCTTACATACGATAATAACGCGATATTTATCGCGGAAGGAAGTTGCAGGGATCGGCTAAAAATAGAATGGCACGACGCGCGACGGCGGAATTCCCAGGCGACATAACGAAAGTGGGAAAAGAATGGAGCGAGCAAATGAGCGCTCGCTCGCGCGCGCGCGCGCGTGCGTGCTATTAGCGCGAATGCGCGCGGAAAATCGCGTAACGCTGTACCGCACGGCCCCGCGTGCGCTCACTCGCGAGAAGCGTGCGCAACGATCGAGCACAGTAGCCGCACTGTCGCTAGTCGCCTCGTGCTGTTTTAATAAGGCGGCTCGTGTACACGAACGTAAAGCCAATTAAGGCGCGCGCATAAGAGACCGCGGCACGCACGCACGCATAAGAGATTGCAGCGTCTGCGAAGGTTACGATTACGTATCCAGACGACGCATGCCGCCGAATGACATGCCATAGGCATTCCTCAAGGCGTCCATCGAGATGTAATCTACGGTTTATTTGAAAAATTTGCGAAAACAACTTCTTCAACGAGAATGCCGATTCGCGCATTTAACGAGGTCTTGCTATTTCTATAGCAACAGACGAAATTTATTTTAATAAAGAGAATTATGTATGAAGGATAATTTTAGACCACAGCGAAATGTTTTATTTTTAATAAACCGCGCGAAGCTCGTTTTCTCGGTTTCGTCCATTCGTATATTGCTAATGAACCTGTTCTCGCCGGTTGTAATGATGAAAAACAATTGCTTTTTTGACGAGAACGTTGCGATTCGCGTTTTAACCAATTTCTTTTTCCATTTCTATTTGTAATATATTAAATTTGTTCGTAAAAGCAAATGTAGAGGCTAATTTTTAGGTCAGTGAAATGTTTATTTTTAACAAATCGCAAAGCTCATTCTCAGTTTTATCAATTCGTATTTTGCTAATGAACCTGTTGGTTGTAGTAATGGAAAGGCCGTTAATTCGCGCATCTCGATCGCACACACCGCACGGAAGTGATTTACGCGCGTTGCACGTAACCGTTATTTATAGTGGCTATTTTATCGGCTCTCGCTCGTCCAATGCTCGCGCGTACAACTCAACCGAGTCGCGAGTCAATTTACTAATTGCAAACTAAGCCGTAATCAGTCGCGGCAACAACGAGTTAATTCACTTTTTCATCCTCCTTCGTTTTATATCGCACGGCGTAGGAACGCGACGCCGTAACAAGCCGCGTTTATGCAACTCTTATTTGTCACGATACACATTAAATCAAAAGGAAAAACAAGGAGCAAAGTCGTTAGTACGTGAGAATACGCGTGCATATAAATGTATGCATTAATCGAATCATTACTCGATGATAGCTCGATTTAAAGTTGAATATAGTATCTCTCGCGTCGCTCCAGCATATACCTCTCAATTTAACTCTTTGTGTAGAGCTGATGTTGCGATACGGGATTTAAGATATAGTCAAAACGGTTCTTCTCGCGTTTGAAGCTACGAAAATAAATCGAGCACTCCAAATAGCGATTGTGCGGCTTACGTCTCGGTCTCGGGCTGTTTCGCCGACACGCCAAGCCGAAGTCGGCCGCGCAGAAATCGGTCAGGAACCGCCGAAAGTTCTCCGCGGACCGTGTCTTCCGAGAATCCGAGGCCGCTACCGACTTCTCGTTTGATGCTGCTACATCAAAGCAGATGCCGAGTATAGAGCATCGGCAACTGCCTCTCGGGATAATTTCGACTTTCGACATCGCGCGATAATCCTATCGGCCGCGCCGGGCTGCGGGTTCAACCGGTGGTGGTAAATGTCGAAGAACGCACGTGCCTCTATACCATCCGGGTACAGACGGGAAAGAGAAAGAGAAAGTGTATTTATTTCGCCTTCGGCTCGAGTCCTGCCAAATGAGTACGACTGGCAGATTCACCGTGAATATATTCTATACGAGGAAAGGACAAAAATGTCGTTTCAACATTTTGTAATAATTTGTCACGATATTTATATTAATCTTTCGGAAATAGAAGCAGAAAAAATTAAAACAAAAAATATAGATGTGTGTAAATAATAAAAAAAAGAAGCAAAGATGGAACCACGAATAAGAGGAAAAGATGGAGATCGAGAAAAACGGTCGATGTGTACGAGAGAAAGAGAGAAGGGCTCTCGTTAGAGGCATGAGGGGCGCCATATGGGTTAGTAAATTTAACTCTGCTCGCGAGAAAGCTACGGAGAGTGAGAGAAGAGAGCGAGAGAGAGAGAGAGAGCCAAGACAGAGTACGTGGGAAGTATGCAGAGGCGCAAAAGGCCCCGGCCATCTGCTGTCGGCGGCCCTGCGGAGCGCGGCGCGGTCTCGTAGTCAGAACTATACAGTCGGAAATGCGCGAGCACCGATACGAGAGGATTGACGTGCGTAATTAGAGGATTAGCGCGTAATTCGTCAGTGACCTAAATACACGTCGAAACAGTTCGTGGAAATGTAAAGGATGTTTTACGGAATAAATTAAAAATACGTGCTACTTATATAAATTATAAGTATATATAAACTTATACAATATAGTTATAAGAGCGTTTGAAACCTTGATTGTATAAATCTGATTGTATCGCACAACCTTGAAGATATTTATGTAATTTCGTCGCGTATAACGAATAAAATCATGTAACAAATATCCTTTCCTCGCTTATCATATATAACGTGGATTTTTTTTTTTTTATATTTTTTTCCGAGGATGTAAAATGTAAAATAAACCGTAGATATCTTTTTGTAGTTTGAAATGTTAATTTAATTCAACTCTTATCGATTATTATCTGCGCACTTTTATTCGCATTTAAATTTCGGCGCCTATGACAGCCGAAACAACGTCTGCAACAGCAAGCAGCATCAACAGCAGGAGGGAAAGACAAGTGTGCTGTACTCCCCCCCCCCCCCCC